>NC_143400.1:73747462-73903355 GCF_052110815.1 Crocodylus siamensis | reverse complement strand
AGAACAAAGCAGATCACTCGGTGGTGGAAAAGGGAGTGCAACGTGAGAAAATGCTCTGCCTATGTCTCCTTTATATAAAAGTTCTTAGGTCATATCATACATGTATGCATGGTATATAAATATAATAGGAAACAAAGTGAAAACTGTGCCTTAGACTTTCTGCCACCTCAACCCTTTTGGGAGATGAAGCTAGCAATGGGGTAGAACAATCTGTCAGTTCTCACAGATGGCTCTGATCTATGGGGAAAAGTAGGGACAGCTTCTGTGCTTTTTGGTACATTTGTGCTTGACTTCCCATAGGTCTAGTAGCACATCTGCGTGCCTTGCTGTGCTGCCATAGGCAGACCCTCAGCCTGCTGCCCAACTAATTCCCATTTTGTTGTTTTTAAAAATAAATAAAAGAATAATAATTTTTAAAAATGTCTGGGAGAGAGAACCACTCATTTATTTCTGCATCTGGATCTTTTCATACAGTTACATGGGTACATGTCACACTGCTATGTGCTAATACACTACTGCACAGTGTTATTAAGCTACTGTGCAATAAGTGTCTCATGTAGATGCGCCCATTGTTGATGAGAAATAATATCTGATCTAGTTCTGTTCCACAGATGTCTTTTTCACCCCCCTGCTGCTGCTCTATTTTTGTCATCCCCTTGCTGACTTTCTGCTTTGTTCATTTCATAGGATTTAACCCTGTTTGGGAAGAAACACTTACTTTTACTATCCACATGCCTGAAATAGCTTTGGTTAGATTTCTTGTTTGGGACCACGATCCTATTGGTCGAGACTTTGTTGGACAAAGAACTGTGGCTTTCAGCAGTCTTGTGCCTGGTAAGTTCCTTCTTTGAAGACTGGGACTAATTACCACAGAGTTCCTTTGTGACCCAGGACAAATTATCGACTATCCTAGGGTGGAATTTCCTAGGCTACCTTAGCAATTTGGATCCTACTTCATGTTGGCATTAGAAAGTCTTCCCCTCATTCTGGCTCCTCATCTGTGATATAGAGTCAGTAAATACCTTTATCCCACAGCTATCCAAGTGGTGGCCTGCCGGCTACGTGTGGCTGCTGCTGTTCCAGTTGTTTCAGCTGCAGCAACAGCCAGAGTCTTGACATTTTCCTTCCCTCCCCCCAGCTTCTGCTGCATGCCCCAGAGGGTGGTGCAGTGCAGTGCAGCCCAGTGTAGCCCATGGTGCTGGGGTATCTGGCAGCCTGAAGTGCCTGTGTGCCAAAGGGGAGCAGCTGAAGGTGAGGTGGAATGCTGCGTCACACCAGGGAGCACCCGCCCATGTGTACATGAGGTACAGTGGGGTGCGGGCTACCTGCCTGTACATGCCTACACATGGGGCAGGCAGCCTAGGGGGACCTGTGGCCCCTGCTACTGCTTCCTCTGTGGTGTGCAGCCCCTGCTGATATGGCCCATGAGGCACATGTCCCCTGGACACTTTCATGTTGGACAGCCCTGCTCTATGCCATGCTAGGAGATTGTGAGACTACACTCATGCTTGTGAAGGTCTTTGAGAAACTCACCTCAAAGATGACAGAGGGAACAATGTTAATAATGTGCAGGATTGTTCAGTCAGTGTGTTTATAAAGTTTAAAGGCAAAAGACTTTTTGTGGGGCAACTGTTGATAATTGTACATAAAGGACATGTTTTTGATTCTTTGCCACATTCTTTTTTATATTACTAGGCTATCGTCATGTGTATTTAGAAGGACTGACAGAAGCATCTATATTTGTTCATATAACAATCAATGAAATCTATGGAAAGGTAGGTATATTTACCTACCTTTACAGATCCTTTACTGAGGTTTACAGATGTTGCTGGTTAGTGTTTTGTAAACAGAAATACAAAGAGGCAGCTATACAGCCTCATAGAAGCAATGTGGGCTCCAACTGATTCCTTAAATTTAAGAACGTAGCTGTTTTCATACTGGGTCAGAACAATGGTTTATTAAACAGCATCCCCTGCCTCTATCAGTGATTAATTATGTAACACTTCTGAGAAAAGCAAAGTTTTTATAACTTCAAACCTCACTCCATTCCACAAATTAAAGAAGACAAAACCCCCAGTTTTCCAGCAGAGCAAACCTTGTGTCATCATTTACACTAATGCAAAGTTTAGCTAGTTGCTGTTCTGATTTAGAGCATGTCAACAGTGATAGCTGCCTGTGCGGTCTGGCATGCAGGCTCTGAGCTTAAGGAAGGAAAAATGTCCTTCGCTCATCCACACTAATTTGTCTGAAAAGCCTCCTCCTTTCTGTTTTGCCTCTGTGATGCACCAAACACTGCAGAACCTACCTTTTGAGGTTCACATAGCTAGAAGAATATTTATAAACTGGTGATGTGAGTGCTGTTTAGCTGATAGTTACACATTGGCTTTCTCTAAATACATGAGATGGGAAACTAAACTGAATGGTTTGAATTTTGCTACTGAATGTTCAATAGGACTTTTGCCAAAAACTGCAGCTGCCCACCCACCATGGGACAGCTGCCCAGCAAAGGGCCTTTTAATGATAGAAATAAGGAGCCGTATATTTTGCAAACAAAGTCACTGCTCCATTTTAGATGAGTGATCTGTGCACTGTGTTTATACAAATCATGACAATACATTAAGCAAAATACATTTTTGATCTTAACTCCTGAACAGGCATGTAAAGATATTTAAATTTGATAAGGCAACACTATGAAACGTTTACTACTTGGTTTTTGCATACACTATATTTTTCCAGCTCAGCAACCATGTTGGGATCCCCCCTACAAGAATGGAATCATGAAGTGATAGGCTCAGTGCTGAAACACTGGCAGATGCTTTGTCAAGCTCATCAAGAGCTCAGAGCTTTGCTTTGTTTCCTTTACCTCTTGGAACAGCTGCTTGAGTTGTGACCTAGATTTGGGAATGGCCAGATGACAAAGTGAACTTGTATAGCATTGTAATAGTGAATAGTCTTACTACTGCCACCAGAATCATGGTGCTTGGATTATTCTATCCAGATAGTAACCAAGGTGCTTGTGTGCTCCACTGAGCAGCTAGCTGCATGTCAGAAATACTTCTGTGGCTTTGCGCCTGAGGGGCTGGCTTGCAGTCTGAACTGAAAAATGTTGTGCTGGTAGTCAGGAGCAGTTGATGGAGAAAATGAAAGGGTTAAATGCAGAAGTTTAAAGTGTTAAAGTGCTATCCAGCCTCCAGGGAGTAGAGGGTGGAGGAGGAAGCGTGCAGAAGGACTGGATGACATAAGAACAGGGAATTGCAGTGTACTGCAACCACACTGCAAATTGGCTGAGCAGAGAAGTGAGTAGCAGCAGAGGCAGACTCTTACGAGAGCCTGCAGGCTTGGCCTCTACTTAATCTTGTGAAATGAGTATAGTGACTTGTAGTGAGGATGACATAGTGCTATTGGAAGAACATAATCTGAACTTTGCAATGTAGTCCTACCCTTAGTGGCATATTTCACACCCTTTCCCCTTGTGCAGGGAAATAAAATGTAAGGCCTATTGATATACATTTTTCCTTCTAACTAGCAGTTTTCCTTTTCCTTCTTACCCTATCAGTTTGCCCCCCAAAGCATAAGATTTCATTACCATAATCTTAAAATGAACAACTGTGAATGGTTTTACTGTTGTCACCTAACTGTCATTTCTCATGTAGCCCCAATAGTCATTTCGCATGTAGATGCAGTTAAGTATATACCCATAGGTTCAGTTTAACTTTATTTTTATAACAGTCATTGTCAGGAATTACAAACCCTTCTAAACTGTTGGAGATGGGGAAAGTTATTTTTGAAACTTGAGGCTCAGTTCTGAATCCTGTGTGTTTTAGTGTGTGTAGTTATTTTATTTTTCTGCTATATTTTAAAAGAAGAAGAGTTTTGGAACTTCAGGTTTTTTAATAAAAAGCAGATGCACAGTGCATGCCCTTATGAGTTCTGTTTTATTTGCCTTTATTACAGTTTTTTTAAGAGGCTTATGAGGAAGTTAAGACCGACAAACAGGCATGTACAGCATGGAGAAGATAACTAAAATAGAGTAGACTACCAAAGACAGACGTAGTGTTTAAGATGTAGGGTAGATTTATTTTTTTCAAGGCAGTTAAAAGAAGAGTTGGTCGCCCCCAGAGTTCATTCTCTGATCAAGAAGATCTATGAACATTAGCACCAATGGAAAATTGTAAGTTGAAAGTAAGGAAGGACATGATCCAGGTCAGCAGCTTCTGGTCCAATTCAGTTATGATAAACTATTGCAAGAATTTCATGAACATCCCAGACTAATAGAATCTCCCGGATGTGCCAACCTAGTCTAAGTATACAATGGCTTGCCTCACAACTGGCCCCCTATTTCATCAGAGAGACCAGTGATTGAAGTTATAGTGCAAATATGCGTAGCAGTTCCATTCCAAACCCAAGTTTCAAGGTGAGGCACCCCTGAGAAATTTGCATTGACACTTCCTGTGCTGTATCTGTGATGTAGACAGGGAGGTGTTTAGTATCCAAAGCTATCATTCTGGTATCATTCACCAGTACCCTCCCTAGGCACCCAAGAAAAGAAGCTATGGGGGGGGCAGGGGGAAGAGAGTAAGATAAAGAGCTGAGCTGCTTACAGATGTAGGCCCCCCTCCCCCCCTCACCCCCCCCCCAAAAACAAATCCAACAAAATGCAGAGCTTTACTTTAAATTTGATGCACCTCCATGCCAAGCCGAGTGAATGCCCAGAAGAGGCAGCATGTTAGTTTGACCCCGACTTGCCCAGTGTTTGTATATATTAGGGGCTTCAGCAGGGCTTTTTTGGTGCTTTTATCTAATAGCTGTTTGAATCAGCTATTAAATAAAAGTGCCAAAAAGCCCTGCTGAAGTGTGCAATTTATACAGATGCTGCACAGCTGGGTTGAACTAATATGCTGCTGCTTCCTGTAAAGCGCAGTTTGTTTGGGTTTATTTTTTCACCCCTGACATCGCTCAGTAAAGTGGATGCTCTTCTAGAAGGAAACACAACCTGGGTGTTAGCCTGGAGCCTGGCTTCTGACGAGGCAGGGCCTTTGCTACTGTTTTCCATGCATTTTATCTAATGAATATTAAATGCAAAGTGCATTGGCTCAGCTTCAAGAGGAGGGCTGGAGAAGAAATTGCCTGACCTGTGGCCTGGTGGTTATAGCATGGTGGAGCTATGTAAGGTCAAATCCCATCTCGATGAGGCAGGTCCTAAAACCTGGGTCTCCTGCATGAGTGTCCAAGACACTTGACTATTGAACTAACATGTAGAAGGACTCTCCTTCTCCTTCCTGTTTTTGCCAATCCAGAATTTGGCAGTTGCACACATATAGAGCCACATTCTTACCCCGTCAGAATTCAGCCTACTTTGCATAGAGTCAGACTGCAAATTGCTTAAGTGTCAAAAATAGCAGTTGGGTGTATACAGCGTTCTGCCCCTAAATGCAAGTGATATCCCCTGTCATTGTTCCTGAAATTCAGGGGGGGTTGCTATTAGACTACTGCTGTTGACTCTCAAAGTTTTCAGAGGGAATGCAGTTAAGAAATAAAGTGAATTTTTGAGTTCTTAATATAATTGTATAGGATGAATTTACATTAGCAGAAGATCTAAAAAAAAAGCCCTAGGAGTCTTGACTTTTTTGTATAATTTAGTCTATTCATCAGATGTTTAATAATGACTGTATTATTGGGTTTCCAAGGTATATCTAAAAGGAGTGCACTTCCACACCCGGGGAAATCACAATATCTGTGTGACTGATATTGGTATAACACGAATTAACATTTTCAAAGGATTTGATATAGGCTTTAACTACCTTGTTGTTTGCTTTTGTCATGGTCTTGAAAGCAGTAGGCAAAAATATATTTGCATTTCTTTCCCTTTCAGTGGAGTCCTTTAATCCTCAATCCCAGTTATACTATATTGCACTTTCTAGGAGCCACAAAGGTAGTCTTCATTGGCATGCACTTTGCACTTGCTAGACATGGAGTTATTGAACAATTCCTAATCGCATGATCTGTAACTACCATATCGCATCATTCTTCATTAATATTCTGAACATTTGAGCATTGCTTTGAGGAGCCCATGTCATAAAACTCCGAGTTAATGGGTAGCCTGTCACTACAGCACATTTCTTACAGTCTTGTCATTTCTGATTTAAGAAACTTTTAGTAAACCTCTACTGTAATCATGGCAGGCTGCCACCCTAATGAGGAGAAATTTCATACATGCATGAATTCATGGAGACCTATGCTGATAATTTCCTGGTTGGAATACATGTGAATTGTCTGGTGTGAATTTTTACTTCGCTATGTTTTTATTTTAATTTTGTATTCACCTGTCATAAGTATTTATGAAACACACTGCTGTATCAGTTTAATGTAATGACCTTACTTAAAGCTTGTGGTGGATCTTTTATTTTCAGAGTAGGCAGCTGATAGGATTCAGAGGGCTGTTTCACAAGAATTCCAAGCACCATTCTGCTGAAAACAATGGGCATTGTGTACGGAAGCGATCCATTGGTGATCGAATTCTCCGACGCACAGCCAGCGCTCCGGCAAAAGGCAGAAAGAAAAGCAAAATGGGCTTTCAGGAAACTACCGAATTTAAGGACAGTGTGTCTGAGCCATCAGAACTGAAAGACAAGGAAGGAGTTCTCAGACGTACAGCTAGGAGTTTGCAAGCACGTCCTTCATCTGTGCCAGTTGACAAATATCTCCTTGTGGGATCATCATCACCAGAAAGTGAAAAACTTAAAGGTGCCAAAAGAAAAGAAAGTACCTCTGGTAAGATGTTTCCAAAGTGACTTTTAGTGCAACAGGTTTAAAAATCTATTGATAGACCCAAGTCCTACAACTCTCATACAGTTTTTTCAGTGAACACATGTAAATAAGGGCTACAGGATCAAACCCCATATGATGTCAAGATTATAGTCGATATCAAACCAATATGTAATAACAGTAATAATATAATTTAAAATCATATTCATTTTTAAATCTCTTTCAATGTTTTGACAAGTGAAACCCAAGAAAGTTTTCCACTCCACAGATTAGGCAAATCAATTAAATATTTTTCAGAATTCTTCTTAAGAGGGCACTTATTAAGTTTCTTCTCATATGTAAAAGAAGTGCTCTTGTTGCTGTTATTTTTTAATTATCCCACTAATAGCTCAAAGCTGAAAACTACATTCTTACCAGATGTTTTTTACTTCAATCTCTTTAAAGCTTTGCCACTGTGTGTTTATTCACAAGACTTTGCTGGTTGGCCCAGTAGGTTTTTCTTTTTCTTTTTTCAAGGGAAATATAGCATAAAGCTTGTGTTTTGGAATTGTGCATATAAGGAATAACATAGACTTTGGAAACAGATGTAAAGGATGAAGAAAAGTCTAACGTTCTTGACCTTTTCCTTTTAAATTAATTTAATAATATTTAAAACCTCTACTAGATGGCGAAATGGTACATCAGGATAGAAATTTGGGTCTTTTTAATGTTCTAATATAAATGTTAGTTTGCAGTATATTTTGATTCTTGAAGTAGCTCTGGAAAAATATATTTTAAATGCATTTGGCCTGGTTTTTAATATATGAATTCAGTGGAGTTATTGATACAAAACCTGAACAAATGGCATGAGATCTGACTCTGTGGGCATTTATACACATGCTTCAGATTGGGGGGCAGAGGCACTTAGAGTGGCTCTGACAGCCGCTCTAATTAAAACTCCTGGAGCATCATGTGTATCAGCATCCTCACACTGAAAAATGATGGCGGCATTTTAACTAAACCTTGTCAAATGAGCTTTATTTAAAGACCCTTTCTGCCATTTTTTAGCATGGGGACACTGAGGCACTTGATGCTGGAGTCTGTTGGAGTGAGGTAATTATCGTGCTCCTGCAGACTTGATTAATTAAGTCTGCTCTAATGTGCTGTAATTACAGTGTGTCGGAGGAGCATCCCTACACATGTATAGGTGCCCTATGTGACTAATACTTGATTTGCTGGAGCATCTAAATACCTCCAGAAAGCCTTTGATTATGTGCCAATGGCATATAAAACATTTTCTTTCTTGGTTAGGGTTTCTTACCCAATATGAAGCATCTACTGTACATTTCTTCCTGCAAATACTGGAGGCAGTTTGGACTCCTCGATTAGCCTCCAGGACTTGGCCATATCCTCTGCACTCTTATTCTGACCTCTGTGACATAGTAGTACACAACAGCCATTCCTGCTTTACCCTGTGTAATCTGAAAGTCAGCTTAGTGGCTAGTGGCTGCTTCATGCTGTTTTTGTAAAAGGCCTGTACACCTGGCAGACATGGTTCTTCAGAGAATAAGGGGGTTTTATATATGGCAATACTGCCAAAAAACTCTCACCTTCCTTTTTCTGCAGCTTTTGAAATAGGTAGTGAGCTAGGCATGCATCTGTGACAAAAACACAAAGTGCTGTTACACTCTGGTTACTTAGTCTATGGAAAAGCAGCTGATAAAATCAATGCAGCCATTCTTAAATTTATGTGGGATTCATGTAGCCCTGGCAAGGGCAAGAATATGTACCTCTGCTAACTTTGTTCTACTTCTCTGCATTCTTGCATCACTCATAGCTTGGTAGGAACAAAGAATCTAGTCCTTCTTAAAGCTGATTTGCAGGGAGCAATGAGCAGATTAAAACAGAATTTATGCACACACTGCATTACTCTCTAAGTAATTTAGGATGAAAAGGAAATTCCTCCTAAGGCCTATTTATCAAGTCTTGGAATTACACAGTGTCTTAGTATTCAGAGATTCTCTCCTCATCTGTCACAAAACTAATGCAGCTTGGGCATTCATGGCCAGGGATATGATAATTTCTAAAGAAGGGAATTTTACCCTAAAGAACTTGTAAGCAGCAAGAAAAAGTATTCGGAGCCATTTCTAAAGAGGAGTGTTTCAATATTCTTACTATGTGTGGATATGCCTGGAATGGTATCAGCACTGTAGCAAGCAATCCAGCTTTAACCCTGGAGGAAGCAATGTAGAAATGTGTAGTTGAACGTAAGTAGAAAGTAGAACCTAATCAGTCTCTTTTGAAATGTTCTCCTTCTGAAATAGCTCCAAACATATGTGTGTCCTTATCATTAGAAGACACAGAGGTGATTAAAAACTTCTTCAGTGGCTCTAGGATGTCACTAACAAGAGCATGCTCTGCTAAGGGTACAGGCCTTGGTGTTATGACCTAAAAAGATATAACAGGAAGTAAATGTAATACCTCCTACGTGTAGGAAGAATAGAACCTGTCCCACAAGGACAGAGGTGAGCAGGGCTCCCCTCCCAAAATCGTACAGTTAGTGAAAGATATGGTTAAGTCCCTAGGCATCTCAGATGTGAAGAGACTGAATAGTGAAGAAGATAAAATTCAGACTGGATTTCCCTCATGGGAGGTAACCAAGGAGACCTTCTCCATGAGTTCAAAGGATGTGGATTACTGAGAACTTCAAATCTGTATCCTTCTCTGAGCAAGTCTTTTTTGTGAGTGAAGGTTGAAAAGGTGTAGCCAAGACTCGTGCATGTGTGTGAACTACAGCTGGTATTTGCAGAAGGATAAGGAAGCACAGATATTTCAGACTGAAGGTCAATTATTAGGTTACAATTTTTTACATTTCATTAAAGAAAGCAGAGAACAGATGGATGTTAAATTGAACCCAATATAGGCCCTTCCCTGCTAAACTGCCTGGCTAAGTGAATCTCCAGGAATCCAACTGGAATTAAACCAAAATGAAATTTGCCTTCATACACTTCTCTCTGTCTCTATAGGAAATCAAAGAACTTACAGAGCATCTCAATGAGTATGTGGCAGTTATTTCAATACAGTGTTTTGGATCTAGAGAACATTTGAACTATTTTATTTTTCATGATCAGGGGATCAGTCTTGCATTCCCTACATAAAAAAAACCACCAATTGACTATAGTAGGAATTTTAAATGCACAGTAAATGGACAATCATGACCTTTGGAGGCAGTGTGACTTTTTTTGTTTATTTCTCCGTGAGTTGATTTCTGGTGAATGTTAGAAATTGTGTATTTCATAAATGGTCAAATTCTCCTATACGCATTCAACCCTTGCTTAGATAACATGGATCTTACCTAAGCATGGAGGTAAGATTTGACTTAAGTAGTTGTAGAAATGTAGAAACATTTAAAATATATTCTTTATATGAATTCTTGTCCTCTTACAATTGCAGAAGTTTAGAACTGTAAATGTCATTAGAGACTTACAAATGAAATCTTAAATTGCACGTCTTTGTTCTAAGCTGTTGCTAAGAACATTATGCATGGGGGGCCAGCTAGATGCAATTTTTTACTCAGAATTTTTATGAACATGCCTCTTGTTTCCAGATATTATGTTGTTTAACAGAGCTGTTTTGTTCTGTCTTTGTTGCCATGCTTCTTTATAGTACAAATCTGAATAGGAACACAACCGAAGGTAATGCCACATATGCAAGATATGGTACCTCATTGACATTATTTACAATAAATATTACATCACATGCCTGATGTAATAGACATTCAAAGGAAGCTTCAATGAAGTGCCTACAACTATATTTTCCCATTTATTCATATCTCACAGATAATTTGTACTAAACCTGCACAAACCCATAATTAAGTCCTATCACAACTGTAACTAATTTTACATTCTCCATTTGTCTGTCTAAAGACAAAATAGTTGTTAACAATAGACAACATATTGTATGTAACTAATATGCTTTTTATTTCGTTTAGCAGATAGTAGTGATGATACAAGTGAAAAAAAAAATTCAAAAGAACCTGAGAAAGCTGAGTCTACTGTAAATTCTGTATCTCTGCTTAAAGATGAGATTCCCCAGAGAGAGTCCAAAACTGACAGTTCTACATCATCACCCATACATGAAAAACCAGGATGTTTAGATTTTGCAAGTGGGATAGCTGCAACAAATCATCCTGCAATATATCAGGAAAATCATCTTTCCAATGAACCTGTTCATACAAGGAAGGATTTTGTTTTTGAACTTGCAACAGAAATAATACAAGACACACACTGTACAGGTCAAAAAAGAGATGACAACACTGAAGTATATAAAGAAGAGAAAGAAACATTGCCAAGACATTCTCTTTCTCAAAAAGAGGATATTGAAAACAATAAATGCAATGTTTTAAGGAGCAGATCTCTAATGACTTTTTCACTGACAGATATCTCTTCCACCATCTGTTCTGACATGCATGATTTGCACTCCACTGCTGCCATGCAAGATAGTGACATTTCTCGTCTTATAGATGAGGTTTCCCTAACAAATGAGAGTGACGTTGGCAGTTCTGTCTCAGCACTGATTGGACAGTTTGACATCACAGATGACCAAACTAATCTGACTATTGTTTCAAGTCTTCATGGCACAAGCAATCAGACCTTCAGCGTAATGTCATCACATCCACATCTCTTTGCTGTTGATTTGAACACATCCTGTAAGCACAATCTGATAAAACCTGTTGATTCACCATTATTCTCAACTCCAGATACCACTGTGTTCTCAAGCCCTGAGACAGCAGAGTATTCAGTGTACACAATTATCCATGAGGCATCTCTTACACCAGTTTCTGAATGTAAACCAGTAGATGAACTGGTTTGCAAGAAGAAGTTAGTTTGCATAGAAAAAAGCCCTGCTGTGTCATCTTGTACATCTCCTCTCCATTTGCTTGAAGCAGATTCCAAAAGGATGTGTGGTACAAACTGGGAAACACTTGAGGATTGCAGTTCCTGTACTTCTAATAGTTTTACCTTGGAAGATACATTAGCTAACCCCCACATGTGTATAAATTCGGCAGGCAGCAGTCTAATAGAAGTTGATGGGGATTCCCAAGACCTCTTGATAACTACTTATGAGTACAAGAGAGAAGATATGAGCCAGCTTGCTTCTCCTTTGAAACTCAAGCACAATCATGAACCAGTGTGCAACAGTGAGAGAATCTCTGGGAATAACTCAATCAAGGAGGGCCTCTGCAGCATTGACCCAAATAGTTCAAAACAACCATTTCCTTACCCAGAATATAATAGTGTGGACTTTTTGCCTAATAATCATTGTCAAACTCCAGATATACAAAAGGATGTGGCGTGTACCTCCCCAAAATCTTGTTTTAATAAAATGTACTCTGCTACCCCTCAGAATGCTTTGCCTTTCCTTCCTCCTGCAGCTGTGAAACAGCCTAGTCCTTGCAAATCCAAAAGCCTTGGAGACTTGACATCAGAGGATATCTCCTGCAACTTTGAAAGCAAGTACAAATACATAAGTAGAAGCTTTATTACATCTGGCATGAGGGACAAGAAAGTGGCTGCTATGAATACGCAGAGACCACATTCTACAGATGCTCTTACAGAACAGCTGCGAAAACTGGTATCTTTTGACCAGGAAGAGAGCTGTCAAGCATTGTATTCTAAGCAGAATGATGATGATGATTGCCCCAAGGCACTGGTCAGAAAACTGTCATCCAGAAGTCAGAGTAGAGTACGTAATATCGCCAGTCGTGCCAAGGAAAGACAAGAAGCCAACAAACAAAAACTTTCTAATGCGAGCAGCATAGCGGGGGTAGTTCTCAGAAACAAACCATCAGCCTCACCCCATGTTATCAACAGGCATTCCACTGGCTCTTACATTGCAAGATATCTGAATAACTTCAATCAGGAGGATGTGGAAGGTCGGGGCATACCAGAGGGTGCATGCACTTCTTTGCGGTACGGATTTAATGATCAGTTTTATACTGATGATTCTGTTTTGCAGATGGAGGCAAGCGGTGATGAGAAGCCAGAAATTTATTTCCTGCTGAGACTGTAAATTGTATAAATGTACATCCTCAGTGTTTACAAATTCTTTCAGTGATGGAAGGATTTTTAGCAAGAAGTGCAGCTTTTGGTGTTTAAATTATTTAGTAATGCAGTTCTGAACTTGTGATTTAGTCTTGATTAATGTGTCCTTTCCTGTCAAAGAGCATGTAAATGATCCATTCTTATGTAAGTCTTATTTTGATTTAGAAATTATGAAGTGAATTAGTCAGGGAATTATTTGCATGTAATAGATCTGAACATTCACAGTGTTCTGTATTTGTAACGCATGTACATTTTAATAACAAGAGCTTAGCACATAGGTGCACATTAGCAGAACACTGCAATTCATGCAGTAAATCGCTTGCTGTTTTTCCTAAACCTTTTAGTTGCTTTCAAAGAAAATATTAGAAGGGCCACCCTTTTGGATCATACTCTTCTGAGCATGAGGCTTTCTGTCCTCAGTGTTCCATTGAAGTCAATAGGACTACTTATGGGACAAATTTCTTTGTCCTAGATCAGACCCTTCCTTGGTAAAACTGTTTCTTATCTAAATTGTACTTACCTGTTTGCTAATGTCAGTTTTAAATCCTTCAGTGCATGAGCTACAAATTGACAACTATAAATTTGTAGAATTAGGATTGAAGAAAATTTTCAAATAACATGTAGATTGTCTTTCCACACTTTAGGGCATTAGAATGGTGGTGGTCTTTTTCTTCCACTTGTTGAATGTTTGCTTCAGTCTCAAAGTTGAATGAAAAAGAAAGTTAGAAGATTCTGTGTAAAAGAGCAGGAAAATCTTGTTTTCCATACATTTTGTTATGTATTTTTGCTATTGGCTGTTTATGTAACTTGAATACAGTAGCAGAGCTGTTTTCTTTATGTTGGTAATTATACTTCTAAATTGTTGACAGTCAGTACAGTATTTACAGCTCACACAGCAGAATACGTAGTTGGCTTACCATAATCACATGATTTTGAGAAAAGGGCTTTTTCTATATAACACTGAAAAATGAGTGGGTGATTACAAAAATATACAAAATCTTCCTTGTAGGGAGCAAGATTAGCTTTATTTTGGGTTTTAAAATGTTTTGCTTTCACTGTGAACATATTTTTCATTATATGTAAAAGACGTACCTTTTGCCTCTTTTTTTGTAATATGGGACATTATTATTCCTGGAGACATCATTAAAATAGATTTTTAAGTACCTGGGTGCATACTTATTGAAGCTATAACAAATGCAGTTACTCTTGAACTAGTAGTCAGTGATTGCAGATGTTTGCCATGTCATGAATTTGTAATAAACCTTTACACGGGGAGAAACTCTTTCATTGTAGATATGCTCAAGGTTCTAACTAGCAATTTGCAGCCTTGACTCTTTTCTAAAAGTATTAAAAACTCCAGTGTTTTGAAGCAATTCTGATAGGAAGTTATATTTACCAAGTATTTCTGTAATTGCCAGTATTGTATTCCCAGTCAGAAAGGACTATGTTTACAAATGTTCTTCCCTTTTCCAACTGGATTTTGGGGAAGTCTAGGCCTTTCTATTACTGTATTTTAACCCTGGTATAATCCACTTTCAGTTACACAATCTATGGTGTAAGGTAAAACTCAGCATAAAGAGGAGATGCAGAATTGAGTGTTCAGTGAACAACTGGTGTGACTGATCTGATTTGCTGGCATTTACATGTGATAAATCCTCAGACTTTATTCCTACACCCATTTATTTTGACTAGTAAGACCTGGCTCAGCTCCCCACTCAGCTGGGGTATGCACAGCAGGGCCCACGCCCACACAGTAGGGTTATCTGCTCCTCCCGCTGACAGGCTCCTGCTTGCACCTGTCATCAGCAGGGATTGGGCAGTGGCACTGGCTGGCTCTGGGGACTGGGTGGTACAGGGCCAGGCATGTATGGTGGGGGCACCTGCTCCCCCACCAGTACACCATGCACAGGGAAAATCCCTGAGCCTTAGGAATTGCAACAGCTGTAATCTCCAGGGGCTCGGGTTTTGCACACCGTGGAGCCCTAGGAATCACAACAGCCATGTTCCCTCTATACTTAGCTTTTGTAAACATACCTATCCCACACAGGTTCCAGAAAATAGCAGACTTTCAAATAAAAATTTAGTCAATGCCACTTGTATTTCATTTGTAATTCATATTGCAGAAATTACTGGAACATCAGAGTAAATCAGATCTGAAAGTAATACATTTTCTGTAATGATACTGAAAAGCAATAGGAATGAAATGATTGTAAAGAGATGAGAAGAATTTCTTCATTGGACATCCCTGACAGATAACAATTGAAAAAAGGGACATGATGTCAAAAATCCAAGTGTGTACTGAGACATTTTCACATTTTCCCCCTTAGATTTGTGTGGGACGCTGGACAGAAAGGTAGAGCTTTATTTGCAAGATAATAACTTCATGAAGTATTTATGGTAATTGTATTTGAGTATTTCAATTACATAAACTTAAAATGATTTTCTTTACATACCACCAGTGTGTTTTAACAAGCTCAGCATAGTGTGGTATATGTAAAAGAAGGTTTTTAAACAGTTTATTTTGGTAAGAATTAAACTGAATTACTTCAAAATTTTTACAGCTCTCCATGCACTTAAGTGTTTAGTTCAAGCATGTGCATCAGCTCTTTGGGACAAGGACTATGTTTTAATGATTCATGTGCACAGTACTCAGTATAAGACAATCTTGATCTCTTTTCAGTGCAACTGCAACAACAGCAACAACAATAGTGGCTGTGGTAGTAGCAGTATAATTAGGCACTGTTCTCGTCATTCCAACATAATGGGTCCAGTTCTTCCCATCCATTCCCACTGAAGTCAGTGCAACTTGTGAGGCGGTATTTGCAGAATGAAGCTTGGTAAGGTTTACCAAACACAGACTACAGTCCTGCAAGTGATAGCTTCAAAATGCCATTGTTTGCATGATGCAGGCAATGGGATTCCTTGAATTAATTCTTGTTTGAAGTAGATATCCTTTAAAAAAAAATCCAACCTTGGGTCCCCAGCAGTGACGGAGAAGCAAACATTTGTATACCAGTTGTGAATTAGCCTGCCTTTTAAAAATCTGCCTGTTATTTTCTCCTCTGAATTTGCATAGCTTCATCTTCAAGCCAGAGGATCTGTTTATCTCTGGCAGCTAGGTTGAAGGCTTCTCTATTATAAAATTTCTGTTCCCAAATAGGAGTAGAATGCTGCAGGGCAGAGCACAGGGAAATCACCACTGGCCTTTCTACACCCTGCTTACAGTCTCCTGATTAGAACCAAGTACATGTGTGTTTGATTCCTGGAATGGCTGTTTGATTTTCCTGATCCTCTTCTGCAAGGAATCAGTCTGCTTACTAGCTGTCTGTTTTTCTGTGCTTCCCACATGTATCCTTAGCAAGGGAAGGGGGACAGGGAGTAGCTCCATGTGGTTTGAGGTAGTTGAGGTCCAGCCTTCAAATTGTTCCAAAATGCAGTTGTAGACAGGCACACTCTCAATTAATTGACCTCCCAGGGTTTCTCACTGTAGGTCATGTTTCCCATTCAGCGCTGACTCCGGGTTTACAATTACATTTTGTTAGAAAATTTTTAATCTGCTTAATGTATACCAGCCTGATTTTATGTCATTCTAGTTTCTTAATCAAACTATCACAAGGCACCAAATCAGATGCATTAGTGAAGACTCCTGCATTCATACTACTGCTTTTATACATCAAATTTATCTTTAAAAGATATCAAGATCTATTTTCCCCAAAACCCATATTGGTTGGCATTAATTACATAACAGCTTTAATTTTTTAACTGAATCCTGTATCAGCTATTCCATTATTTTTCCCAAAGCTGATGTGACTCTGATAAGCATTAAATTACATGTCATCACATTTACCTTTTTTTTTTTTTTTTACTGTTGCAGGATTAGCTGCCATGCTGTCCTCTGGAATTTATTCAGACTTATAGCAGGTTCCAAGACATAATGAAAATCAACATTAATAGCAGTAAAAGCTTCTTAGCCAACACTTTTAAAACTCCTGAATGCAGGTTATCCTGTTGATTTTAAACTTTAGTATCTTTTCTTAATGCCTTGCTGAGATACTGCTGGAGCAAAAAGTATTTATTTATCATTGGCTTTCCCCCATATTCAAACCAAAAAAAATCAGCTACAGGGGAGGTCTTGCTGACATGTGTGGGGTTTTGTACAGGCACACTACTGCACAGTCCATTGTGGGACTAGGCCCAAAGGCTCTTGCCAGGCACAGTGGGAAAAACTACAAATACAATCCATGAATAATGAAGTACAGTATGAAACTTGACTAAGTCATTTCTGTATTATTGGAAAAGGTGAGATTTACAAGTAGTACAGAAAATAAACAATCTTTATGAAAATGGGAAGGCAGGGCACTGAAGATGATATGGGTGATACTGGATCTTTCAGTAATTTCACAGTCTAGCTTTCAGCAGAAGTGTTCATACAAAAACAACAACAAACCCTGATATTTGTCTGTCAGTAGCCTTTCTGCCTTGAAATAAAATAAGCTTGTCGCCAAAGATTCCTGTCTCCTTCTGATCAGGAGATGGACATTCTGTTGCCTGCACCACAAGTAGCTCCTTTCTTTTCCAGATTTCCTGTTTGGTTATTTTCCTTCCTTAATGTACAGAGAAAGAGATGAGAACCAAATGTAGTGTATTCTCTTTATTAAAGATTTCTGGTATTCTATTATGTCTTGCCGAATATATTTAAAAGAAAAAATGTGTTGGGAATGCCTAAGGGTGTTTTTTCCATTTCTCATTTAATAGATGCATTTGTTGCCTGATGGCTAAAATCAGAGAATGAAATAGGCAATTACTGTAGTTCACTGCAAGACTTGCAGTCTACATGCCATGTTAGCAGTCCTAAATTAATTTGTTTTTCCTGTAGGAAGCAGTACATAGTTTGACCACAGTATTACCAATCCATTTATAGCACAGGTAACAACAACAAAATTATTGGAGAAATGTTTCTTTTAGTACATTGTAGTCTCCTTTTATTCAGAAGCAAAAGCATCCCCAAATATCTATAAAGCCTTATTTATCGTACAGGAATTTTTGTTGTTACTGATTTGAACAATATGAAATATTCTAGTTGTATAGTTTATGGTATTTCAAGTTTGGACATAGAAAACACATTCTGATAGAAATGCAGACCCAGAAAGGAGAAATCCACTCATTCATTTATGAAATATACTTCATTTTTATTGTGCTTTAGTTAAGTCTCAAAACTACAACAGAGAGTACCACTAAATATTCAGTTCAAAATAGGGCATTTTAACTACACTCTGGCTGTGAAGACAAAGTAGCCTGCATATACAGGTTCACATACATTAATCCCTACAGATACAGATATAAAATGCGTGATAGTGTGATATTAAGGATTTATTGGCGTGACTTTAGGATTATGAATTTGCAAATATGAAAGAAATATACTGGCCACCCTAAATGACTGACAGTAAATCTTTTAAAAATATGACACTTTATTTTGTATACCTTCACTCTTAAATACAGTGATAATATAATTATCATTAACATTAATCTCACAGTATAGGCCTTGAAAGGATTAAAAATTGATTACAAATACCTGTAAAAAATAACCTTTCTGTACATAATAATATTTCAGTTTTACATTCTGCTATCCTTGACATTTCTAGGGATATTAGCAAGTGCTGTGTATTGCACTGAAGAACACACATTATCTTCTTGTCTTATCTGCTTACCTCAGACTATCCATGGACCAGATTTGAATGGACCAGATCCATGGACCAGATTTCCATCTCGGGTCAGGGTAATTTGAAAGAACAATTCCACTTTTGAAGGAAGGAGAGAGAAAAAACAATCTGTAGCATACTGTTTAAAAAAAAATGTTTAAAAATGATCAGATATAAAACTGCATCTCCTCTTCCTTCAGCTGTTAAATTATCTCCCGTCTGGTTTCTGTTTCTTTTTTCTTGTATCTGGAGAGATGGGGCATTCTTTCAGGTTTTGTTCTGTAGTCTGAGGTCAGAGAGATCAGCTTTAGCATAGATGCTGCAAATAGTTTGGACTGTTTTTAAATTGGTTGCATGTCATGTTTGCACGTGTCAAATGCTACAGGCACAGAAGGGACTTATGCACACAGATCAAGTGGTTAGACAATCAGTTGTTTGGTATGTACACTCAACTGCAGCTTTGGGGCACACGTTCTTCTGATGCATTTTTCCTTTCAGTCACTGTCTCCTTCCTCAGTAGTACTTGTATCACATCACAATGCTGGTAATGGTGTCCTAGACTAGAGGCAAGAATTCTGCCTTACTGGTACATAGCCATTTAGAAGTATTAGTCTACAAGCCTTTCATAGCCTATGGCTAGTGTAGTGGTCTAACTGTGTGTGAGGTCTTGAGGTCTAAAGTCTGAAGTACTCATACTAATTTATCTCAGGTTTGAAACTCAAGAATCTCAACACGTCATTTTTTTTGTATTGGGTCCCTTTTTATCCAAGTTTGCTAAACTGTTTATTGCCTTCAGACAGAAACAACTTTAGCTGTTTCTATCAGAGGTGCCAGTTTATTTAAAGAGAAAATTAAAATTCATGCCACAGGAGTGTCCAGTTTACAGCTTGGGACTTGGAATACATCCTCCCTATCTTCTTGACAACATTCCACACACTTACAGAGCCTAGATTCAGCAAAGCACTTAAATGCATGCTTAAAATTGCTTTTCTGGTTAGACGTGAACATGCTACAGGGTTTTCAGGGTTTACTGACTTTGGGAGGGGCTACATTTTCAGCTTTATTTTTTACTGTTGCAGATTTTACCTAAGCAGATTAAACAGGAGTGATGAAAGAGAATCTTTAATTTAGGTAGGGGACACTTATGCCCCCTTTACTCATGCTGGTAAATATTTATTTATATGAGTAATCCCATGGAATTATTCAATTAGTCTGTTGTCACACAATAGGAATACATATAGTTTTGGGGGTGGGGAAGTTAAGGGTTTTTTGTTTTTGTTTTTGTTTTTAACTTTTTTTTGTTTTTCTGGCAGCCTGAATAATAAGACTCCTTCCTGCCTCTAGACAGGTTCAGGTGAGGCACTAGGCCTTGGATTTGGCCTAATATTTCTAAATTTGTCATAGTGGTGTCTAGTGTCTTCAGGAAAAGTCAGTGATTGCCACTGAGCCTGCTCAGAACTTTTATATTGGAGGAAGATTTGCCCAAATATTTTATTTTTCAGGCAACACAATGGAAAAGACCTGAACTTTTAAAGACTGATAAGTGCGGGACACAGGAATGAAAATGTTGAACAATATTACCTTTGCAAGCATTTTTTTTTCCATTTGACCTGTCACATTGCATTTCAGGAGCAGTGAGGTTATGTGACATGACTGATATAATCTGAAGTGATGAAATGTTTCATGTCAGATTAATCTTTCAGGAATAACTAGCATTTAACTCTGTATTTTGGAAATGGCATTTTGTACAGTGCTTCTAGCAGCCAGAGCTTGGGGAAAGTCAGAGCTCTCTGGTCAAACTGGTTTTGTTGCTATTGAGAGAAGCAACTACTTTTGCTGGACAATTGAAAACATGGATTTTTCTTTCTCCTTGTGGTTCTGTATTAAATACTGTACATTCATATTATAAAGTGAAAGGTGACATTCTGTAGAAATCATTTTTATTCTACTTAAGAATCAGAGAAAAATTATCAGATATTAGTCTGTTTATCTTCTTACATGCTCTTGTCACCACAGTAACCACCACAAAGGGACTTCAGTATTGCAACACTGAGCATTGCGATGCCTAATTTTCAGGTGCTTGGATCATGGAGCACAACCTATAGCCTTAAATTTGGTACCTACGCTCTGTTCAATGCATCAGGTGAATTAGGAACTCCAGAACAGGATTCAGAGCAGCCAGCACACAAAGCAGTGAGCCTCCCCAGTGAGCTGAAAGGAAATGCTAAGAAGGTCAGTGGATCTTGAATCGCATACCAGGACTTGTGCGCTTAATTCTGGGCTTCAAGAAGGTGCCTCTATCAGAGCAGGATTCACAGGTCAAAAGTGTCTCCTGAATTGTTTCTTTCCAAAGTTCAGCTGAATTCATTCCTTTTTATTTAAAATTAACCACTGGAGGAGTGGTAACAATGGTGTCCTCCTTTTATATAGCATTACAACACCAACAGGAGGGGTGGAAATTGTCCCTGTCCTAGAGGACAGATAGCTAGAAATAAGAGATGAAGATTTGAAGCCAATTGGCCTGAGGAAGGCATGGAATTCAGACCTCCCACATCTTAGATGAATACTCTGAACACTATATCAAGCAGGGCGAGTTATCACCACCTCTTCCTACCCTTTTTTGAATAAAAGTATCTATAGTCAGTGTGCTGTACATGGAGCATAATCCTGCTGGTGTGTGTTGGGTATGTTTTGAGCATGCCTACCCATGGGCAACTGGTGACATTTTAGTTAGGGGGGCACATGCCCCCCCCCAAGCAACCAATCAACAACTTGGGGGGGGTGGCCAATCTCACTAACCAAGAAGCGACCACAGTGCTCCCGGAAGTGGCTGCAGCAAGGGGCACTGGCACTCCTGCCTGCCCATTGCCTAAGTGGGGAGCCCAGCATGTCAGAGGATTTACCCACGTTCTCTTTTGATAGGGTTTAGGCATGAGATAAGCAGTTCTGGTCACAGTCAGAAGCAAAGCTTTAGGCCCTAAAGAACTAAACTGGTGACAACTCAGTTACCTAACACTACAGACAGAAGTAACGTGTGAAACACTTCCAAGATCACTGAAACACTCTAAAGGACAGGGTGTACAAATATGCATGCCCTTTGAAATGTTCCAAAATAGAATTGGGGATGAGGGAGAGGAGGGTGGATAGCCTGCCACACTGCCCAGATGCTGAGTTCTGCTCCTGGGTCCTAGCAGCTAAGGCACTTGGGCACTGCCCCAGTAAGAATCCATACGGCTACCACAGCCCGCTTCATCCCCCCTCTGTCCCTCCCCTATCCTGCCAAATCCCAGCTAACCCTGGGACCTCCCTCTGTGACCACTGTCAGCACCTCGGTCTCCAGCCCTAATCCCTTCTATCTCTTCACTCCAGTAACCAGGGAGAGAACAGATTCAGGGGAATAGGGGAGCTGGAAACCTGACTGTGGAAGCCAAGGATCCACTGCCACAGGCCCCCTGACAACCTGCTAACACCTGCTGATATCTCTGAGGTGCTTTCTGTTCCACTTCACCCCTTCCCTCTGTGGAAAGACTGAGGACCAGAGCTGCAGTTTGCTGTAGCCTCCTATAATATTTCCTGGTTGGAGACCTGCAGCTTGAGTTTTGAAGCACTCTAGCCGAGGGTTGCCAGAGGGACTAGACATACATTCCACAGCTGAGATGATGCATTTTTAAAACATTTCTAAGCCTTCCACTTGGAAACTTTCAAAAGCTACTCTTGTCTGCACCCTAAGGAGTTTTGCAGAGGTTTGTTAACCATAGTCTTGGACCGAGGGGCATACATTTTTCTGAAATCTCATTCAAGATGTCTAAGTCCTTTTGTGGATCTGGAGTTGTCTGCTTTAGAGGTAATGGTATCTACCCTGTGGGCACATCTACACATGTTCATTTAGTGTGCAATAACTGAAATTACTGCACAGTATAGGTAAACATCTACACATGCATACCTGTACTGCACAGTAAGTATGCAACTTATGCAACTTGAGTGTAAATTTGATTCCTGCATCATGCAGGTATCAAATTCATGCCCAATTAGTTACTGTGCAGTAATGCACATGTAGACACATTGCTGCACAGTAGCACTGTATGTGCGGACTGACTTGGGACTAACTTTAGTCCCAAGTCAGTCCACACACAGCATTAATGCACTTTAAGGCCTGCACATGTAGACACCGGCCTATTCCCGCTTATTATGCAGTAGCTTACTGTGCAGTAAACTTAAGCTGGCATAACAGCATGTGTACACATGCCCTATTTGGAGTCTCAGTTTAGTTTAAAGCAATAATTCTCAACCCTGGGGTGCCTTAGATCCTTTCAAGGGTATGTGGGGTGTACACTACGCTAATACCGTTAGGTGTACAAACACAATTCACAAGATTAAACCCATAGATTTCAAATAGGAATCCTGAGTGTTCAAAGCATACTGGCTTTTTGTAGTCTTTCTGAATTCTTTGCAATGGAAGAATTGCTCTATTTTGTTCTGTATCAAAAAATGCAAGCAAAACCTAAGCTGGCATTTTCTCAGGTGTGTCTTGTCTCTATCAAGATGTGCCTCAATTTATCAAGGGATGCCTTAAATCTTAAAAAGTTGAAAACCACTGGCTTAGAGACCAATTGTTATTCACTATCAAATACAAACTCGCATAAGTGGAAAGTCTTTTTTTCCTAGCAGGTGTTTAACTTGAGGTAATGAGGCTTGGAACACTGATCTCTTTCTCAATTATTTCAACTGTTTAAGGATATGAAGGGAGTATGTCCACGACGAACCACTGTAGAATGAAGATACCACATTATGGATGTGAATATTTTGTGAAATGAAGAATTTCATCATAAAAGGGACAGATAGGACTTGAAAGAAGGCAATTTATGCCCAACAGCTTGATTAACATCTCTCCTGGTTAGTTCAGTAAAAGTGATCAGCAGAAAAAATCCTTTCTTGCCATTGAAATTAGATTCTTGTATATTAAGCAAGACCCTGACAGAAGCTAATTAGTAGAGTGGTTTATGTGGGCCAGAGTGTTCAAAGATGTACCTCTTGTCCCCCACTTCCAAATGCTGTGTTTAATTTAAATTTAACTTGACCTGTTACCTTTCCAAGTTTGTTCTTTGTTTCCATAGGGCAACAGCTTACTGCCTTAACGAACAATGAGTGCTTCCAACATTGTTTATATCTTCAACTTCTAGTAACTTTCTCAGCTTTTTAAAAAAAGATTTGAAATCTTTATGAAGTGTTGGACGAGAGGAAGCCAGATATGTATGACATTCTAATTCTGCTGGGTACAAAGACAAGTGAAATCAAGGAGCATTTCAAACAAGGCAAAGAAGCTGGTGGCTGTTTGGAACAAGCTTCATGGGGTCCCTGGCTATATTGTTATTCTCCTTAAGTCAGCTCACACCGATCTACCCTTAAGCAAAATTTTCATGGGCTTTGTCTTTTCATTATTATCTTGTGTGTGTGTATGGATATGGGTGCATATGCACGTATAAGTAATATGTGCTTGTAAGATTATAGAAAATATTACTAAGAATTGTATTAGACTCTGACAGTTAACATGGTTTGTGACCAAAAATGTTCCTTCTCAATACCCAAAGTTACTAGTACTAAACCAGCTGGGCAAACAAGGTTGTGAGCATGACTTTAAATCCTCTTAGGCAGAAATGTATTTAAAATGCCATTTTCAAAGGTATTTTTTTCATTAGCTTACCATCCTAATCTTAAATAGATTAAACAGTGGAAGAAGACAACATTGTGTTTAAACAAAACAAGACAAAATACATCCAAGAGCAATCAGAATTTCTGGGAAGTGCATTGGATTAGTTTAGTCTGTGGTCTTACTTCTGTGTCGTTGCTTGGAATTTGGACTGCCCCATTTGTTTTGATAAGATTTTAATGCAGTTATTACTTACATTGTCATTATGTATGTATGAGACAATGCAGCAAGTGATTATACTGATTACAGATATGCATAAACATGCAAAAACTCGAAGGAGAAATAAATTGAATTTCTACCAGAGATTATATTTTAAATCCTTTGTTGATGGAGACACAAATAAGAAATGAGAACAATCAGTGATTAGGCGGCTTTGTGGAATAACGGGTATTTTTCCCCATCTTTCAAACTGGTTAATATTTAAAATGCTTCTGAGTAAATGAACATGGCAGTATGGCAAGAGACTGAACAGAAGATACTGACAGCCAGATTCATACCCCGGTTGGGTTAAAGAACTCCATGTCTGTAGTAGTAATGTCAGTGTTGTGATCATGATGATCTAGAGATTTAGGAAAAGCAAGGCTTGTAAGGTGAGAGAATATCTTTTATTCATTTACTTGTACAGCATAGAGATGGAGTGGCCCACATTTTTATATAGTTCCCTACACAAGGTCTCCTTTGAAAATGAAATTGAAAAATTTATGAATGGAAGGGAATGGCCAGGGACCAGATGAAGCTTGTTCCAAAGAGCCACCAACTTCTTTGCCTGGTTCTAAATGCTCTGCAGACCTCCTTGGTGTTTAGTCCCTTGGTGAGGTCCTAACCCCATCACGTGTGCCATTTAAGAGGCTATGTATAATCTTTTTTGTGGTGCCATTAGTTCCATGGAGGGGGAGAGGTGCAGTTGGTGTGATCCACAGGAAAGATCTAGCTCATGTGCAGAGTCACCTCTACTTCGTGGGAAGGGGCAGCACCTTGTTTTGCCTTGTTTTCCTCTTCTCAAAGTGCTCTCCATTGCCTCCATTCCACTGCCTATTTCCTTAGGATGGCCCTTGCCTTGTCATCTAGTCCCTTGACTATCCTTCCTCTTAGCAGCGGCACTTAGAAAATGTGAGGGCCCATCTTGTTTTTCTAACTAAAAGGGACTGATGGAGTAGGTGGAGGGTGGATGGATGGATGGAAAGGCAGAGATAATGAGGGCCATGGTGGTGGGGTTCTAGCAGGGCTGGTGGGGCTCTGGCCATGGGAAGCCCCACCACTGCAATCAGAGCTCAAGGCTTGCAAGTCCTGCAGGTGGAGCTTTGTCCCTGCATGGCACTTCAAAGCCAGCTTGCAAGCCCTGAGGCTGCAGCCCCACTGTGGGTGCTGGCTTGAAATGCTGCTGGGGTGGATGCTACCCCATGCATACCATTTTTAGATCAGAATAAGCATTGTAAGCATTTGAACACTTAGGCTTCCAACCAATGGAACTGTGATTCCACTAGTAGAAATACAACACTTGTTTACAGCCAGGGACTACACTAATACCAAGAGCTAAATCTTATTTGCTTAAAACAGTGTAAATCTGGAATAACACCATGGAAAATAATTAAGTTCATCCAAGCACATACCATAGCAATGGACTAGAATCTGGATCTTACTAGTCAGTTTAGTGTTTACTGAAATAAAAGTATGAATAATATTGGATGGAAAAGCTTGATTTAAAGTCATGGTTCAGGTTTCTTTTTTATGCTTTCCCAGAATACGTGAGCCTTAATTTGAAGCAATACTAACTGAATAAATGAAAAAGGTAATTGATATCCATATATTTACATTGTCTTGTGATTAGGACATTCATTTGTGTATTTCAATCATTGTATAATAGGCAGCCTAACCCCTAGTCCACCTAGGGGTTAGGGTGTATGTGCTCTGTTTTGAATTCATTTAAATAAGCAGTAGCTACATTAACCTGCCCCTTCAGTTTATTTCTCTTACAATTTGAGTAAGAATTAGGTTTTGCAGACAATTTGCATAGAATGAAGGATCATACATTAATCAACTGAATTTTCTCATTCTAAACATTAATCTTGTTCTGATTTTCTTTGTCACTTTTTATCTTTTGTTTCAGAAATCATTTTTCTGCTGCAGGAAAAGTTAACGTTGTATAGCCTAGCTGAATGCCACTTTTCTGCACATAATTCTTTACTATTTTTTTTCTAGTATCTGCATTGCTTAAAAAAATACAATTACTCTGGGCAATGGGTAAAGAGGAATGGTTCCTGATGGGAAGTGTATGTATTTTTTTGTGGTATATTAGAGAAGCTGAATCATATGTCAGCCTAATCCATTATTGTACATTCAAAGCAGACCATTATTGGAACTAGCAGAGGGGTATCATTTCCCAGTCCACTAAGATAGTTCAAGTATTAGTTTTGCATCCTTCTGTCTTCTACCCATTCAGTGTCTTCTGCTCTTATTTAGTCCTTATCTGACTGGTTACATGCCAAGGGTCAAATTCAAAGGTGATACAATTGACACAATTTTACCCCGTTGTAATCCCATTTATTTCAATTGAATTATCTGAAATATCCTGGGATAAAGATAGGGCAGCCTTTCCCCATTCTGGTGAGCTGGGTGGAGTTGCAAAACACCAAACTACAGCATCCTCTGTGTGAAATTTTCACATTATTGTTTTTGTAGATGGCATCTTTTTCAGCAGGCAGAAAAACTGCCAATGATAATCCAAAGAAAAGTAAAATTTATAAATCTCAAAAAAACCCTTGGAACAAGAAGTCAGCTCTGGGTATATTTCTTTTGCAATTACTATTCTTTTACAAATACAATGAAATGCCTTTCAGATAAGCTCCTGTGTCCTAATTTTAGCTTCTGCCTTGCAAAGAATGGTTGAAATGCCTTCTGTTGAGCCTGAGAGCAGAAGGCAGGATTATCCAATCAGCAAATGAAACTCACTAGCAGCTGAGAGTTCATCTGATGCTCACCAGAGCATCTCAAAACTAAAAAGTGCTCAATGAAAACTACTACCTTTGTGATAAACACAATGTAAATTTGAAGTGGAACAAATATCTGGAGGGTTTTGCAAGAATATTCTCTCAGCCTGTAACATAAGACGTATATGATTATGTGGAGCACAAATGCTAGCATTCGGTCGTTTCAACTGCAGTCGGGGTATTGTGAGGGTGATGGTATTTGCATGTGTGAAAATATTGTGTTTACTGCCTATACAATAGGAAAACTACATTTAGTTGCTGTTGCCTTGACATAGGAAACAATGATTAAGTGAGGAAGAATCCCTAACAAATGGCATATAAATTAGGCTGCAAGCTGCCAAGGCTAATTAATCGATCCTGCTAAAAACCTAAAAAGTTGTATCTCGTATGACAGTCTATGTTTGGCTCTTTCTGCTGAACGATGGAGACTTCATCCTTCCAAGAAAACCATTAATATATTTTAGATAGACATGAGAGAATATAATTGTCATTGTCATCAGTCATTAGGTATTGTCCAGCTAGAGAAAGCAATAGCTACTGATGGATTTACAACTACCCAGAAGTCTAGTGCAATAGTTTGGATAACAGCTTTTAGGCCTGACAAGTATTTCCTTTTTCCCAAAGGTTCTCCCGCTTCACGTATGTGTGACAGGAGTTTCATAGGAAAAGTGATTTCTCACACCATCTTATGTTATTGCAAAGCAGTAGCAGCAGAATAGCTATTTGTAGATCTGAAAAGGGGGGTTGGCTTTATATTTTGTGATGTTCTCCCCAGTTCTGGAAATTTGGACTCACAGGATCATAGGAAAGTAGGGCTGAAAGGGACCTCACAAGTCGTCTAGTCCAGCCTCCTGCTCAAGGCAGGTTCACCCCTGACTAAACCAGCCCACACAAGTATCTGTCTAACCTGCTCTTGAAAACTTCCAAGGATGAAGAGCCCACGTTTTCTTTAGGTAGCCTGCTCCAATGCTTGATCACCCTCCCAGAAAGCACCTCCTAATCTTCAACCTAAACTTCCCTTGCTGCAGCGTGAGGCCACTGCCCCCAGTCCTGTCCCCTACATTCAGAGAAAAGCCTATCTCCACACTCTCTCTAATTGTCCTTGAGGTATTTGTAGACTGTTATCCAATCCTCCCTCAGTCTTCTCTTCCTCAGAATGAATAATCTTAGTTCTTTCAGCCTTTCCTCATAAGTCTTGCCTTTCAGGCCCTAATCATTCTCAGGGTGTCCTCTCTGTCCTCTTTTGTAGGAAGTGGAAATAATCTTTTCCCTGAAATTTGTTAGATACAAGTACAGTAATGTGTATAATACCAGAGATAAATATATATTCCATATATGATATGAAACATTATTACTCTTTCCTTTCAGTAAGTCTATTTGCCACCAGGATGTATGGACAGAGTATGGAGGTGTGGTAAGGGAAATGAGGGTTGAAGTCTTATTCTGTTGGGTTTTTAAAAAGTCCTATAGGGCTCTCAGCTTCCTAACAAGGAATGGTGGGCCCTTTTTTTCTACCCCACACCCCTCACTAGGCAACTCTATACATACACACACTGCTCCCAGTCCTCTGGTTTCCCACTCCCTGGGGCTCCACACCTGCTCCCTCACTGGGGCTCCTCATCTCCACCCCCTCACTGGGGCTTTGGGCTTCCCTCCCCAGTGGGGCTCAGGTGTCCATAGCCATGCCTGGCTCCTTTTGCGTCTCACACCCTCCCTGGACTCAGGTGGCTACAGCCATGCCTCGCCCCCTTGTACCCAGTGTTTCTGCCAGCAGCGAACTGCTCTGTTTATATAAGTGGCCAGAGATCTAAAATGGCCACCACAATAAGGCACCTCCTGGCTGCTTGCCCTTAAAGTGGCAGGCACCAACAGTGCCCTGCCACATGTGCCTGCAACAAAGCCATGTTGGCTGTCTTTTAGAATACTGCCTTCTGTTAGCCTATCACTGATAGACTCTTTGATACATTTTTCCAGGGACTGAGGTCAGACTGATTGGCCTATAATTCCCTGGGTCCTCCTTCCTTCCTTTTTTGAAGATCGGTACCACATCGGTCCTCTTCCATCGGACCTCACCTGCGTGCCATGAGTTTTCGAATGCCTTTGCTATTGGCTGTGTGATGATGTCAGCTAGTTCTTTCAGCGCTCTTGGGTGTAGTTCATTTAGTCTTGCTGACTTGTAGATATCTAGCCTCTCTAGGTATTCCCTCACAAGATCTTTGCTGATTACGGGTGGGTAATAACTCCCACCTTGTCCATCCTGCTTCCTGTCAGGCAAGTTAATAGCCTTGGTCTGGTGGAATACCAATGCAAAATATTCATTTAGGAGTTTGGTTTTCTTCCAAGTGTCAATTATCAGCTGTCCCATTGCATTCAGCAGGGGTCCTACATTTCCTTTTTCCCCCTGCCTCCTACACATCTAAAGAAGGACTTTTTTATTGTCTTTGATTTCTGTTGTGAGTTTGTATTTGGTTTCTGCCTTTGTTTTTCTAATCTGCTCCCTACAGTGTCAGGCCATTCCTGTGTACTTCTCCTTGGGGGTAATTCCCAGCTTCCATCTCTTATAGGCTTCTCTTTTTATTTTCAGGAGGTCCATGACTTCCGTACTGAGCCAGTGGACGGGTCTCCCAGCCCTTCTGCTACATTCCTTACAAACAGGAATGGACCTCCTTTATGCTCCAAGGACCTCCTATATCCTCGAGGAACAGTCCAATTCTTATTGGACTCCCTTCCCCAATGGGCTATGGTCCCTTAGGGCCTCATCCACCAACCTCTTAAGCTTTTAGAAGTCAGCTTGCCTAAAATCAAGGATTTCTACCCTACTAACTGATTTCCCTGCCTTACGATGGATGGTAAAAGTGATTGTCTCACCGTCACCATTGCCTTGATTACCTTCGATCCTCAGGTTACTCACTAGATCGTGTTATTAGGCCAATGCACAGTAAGTAGACACAACCCCTGAATTCTTTATGTATCAAAGGCAGACTAGAACTTCCAAACCCTTCAAGAATCAAAGGACATCATTCACTTACAATGTATAATGATTCTCTGTGAAGTCACTTTGATGATGACTTTGAGGGTAGATTTCTGATCTTACAAAAATGTAGGTTTTGCTTTGATACATTTCTTCTTTTGTTTGCTCTGTGTATGACAGTTTATTTTTGTGGTATTGCAAGCTGTTGTCTTAGTGGTACTGATGGACAAGCTGTACTGAAGTTCAACAGCCAGTATGCCATAACAAAATCCCCAATTTGTGCAGTCAATCCCCTAATTGTGCCATAGAGTAGAGCCTTTCTCATTATTTATGTAGAAAGGATCTCACTGCTCAAATACTAAAAATAAAAAATAATCCCTTTATTCCTTTCAGAAAGAAGGGTAGCACTGCAACATAAAAGAATGTTATCTTGTTAAGTATTTTGAGTTTTAGGTATGTTTAAAGTTGAATTGCACTTTGTACATGGTATACTGTTGATGAGGAATGGAAAAATACTGAAATAAATGTTTACATGTTGGGACAGGATGGGAGGGTGTGGGTGAAGGCCGAGTGAGAACAACATGGCGGCTTTCAGGATAAGCTTATCAGGAGACAGCTTGAGAAAATGTGCCTGGTTCAGCAAGACACCAGGATGAGTCACTGTCAGACTGCCAAGAGTATGTTATGGGGCAGGCTGATCTGTATGTGATTTATCAGTATATAAAGAAGTCTGTGCTTTGTTTTTACTGAGAACTAGCTGCCCCTTTGCCTTTTCTCCCATGGCCACGCAAAATAAAGTGCTTCTGCCAGCCAAACAAAGACTCTGTCTGAATTTCCACATCACTGTGTATCCAGTTAACACCTACTATTTACTGAAATTAGTCTTTGTCAGATGTATGCTAGTCACCACGATACTCTGCTGCTACCTTATATGGAAGGATCATACAGCTGAATTCTGCTTATGTATCAAACCCATGACATGCAACTTCTCCTAGGTAGCAGGGCACTGCCTGTATTCCAGTTCCTATGTGTTAGGATGCAGATACATTGAAAATGAACTAAGGAAGGAAAAAAAAAGCTGGGGCAATGTTTATTTGTTGCCTCCTCTTCAGCTCCTCAGAGTTCAGGTGGGAAAAAATACAGCCTAGGAATGTATTATCTTTTCCATCGTAGGGATAAGGAAGCATAGGAAGAATGTTCTGGTTGGAGACAGCCCAGTCCTGACCCATGGACACGCCAGAGCACCCCAGAATCTGGGCATCTCAGAGGGGAAAGGTGACTTATGGTCTATTCTTTGAGGTAGGAAATGATGTGAGCGAGTCCTTCCAGGTAGATACTCAGTGAGTTTTCTTCCCCAGTCTTCCTCTACAAGTCTACAAGTTTTATCATGGGGAGGAGCAAACTACCCCGGTATTTTGTAGTATTTCCTTAGCTGTTCCCGTTACACCAAGAAATAGGACTTATAGTGACTCCACTACAGTACTACTGAAATGCTTGAGGACCTTAATATATTAAACCTCTGAATGCCCTATTTAGAAAAAATGCTAAAGCAGATATATGAATATCAAGCATCTAAATTATGGTACCTTTTGACAACTGAGAAAAGGAAAAAGATTCAAAGATAAGGTGGTTACTTTGACCATAACCTGAATCATTGTGGCAACTATTAGGAACCACAAGATCCCTTATTAACAGCGATGGGAAATTATTTGGCCAGAGGGCCACTTGAAGAGTTTGGCTGTTGTGTGCAAAGTGAGTATGCCCCCCGCCCCCCTGTAACAACTCCCTAAGTGCCCCTCCAGCCCAAATAATTGTCTACCCTTGATATAAGGGCAGAGAGAACAAAGCTTTGGGGAAACTAACCTTTGTTTCCCACTTCTTTGTGCATCCTCTCCCCTGCCCTGAATCCCCAGCATGTCGCGGGGCCAGCGCCACACTCTGTTCCTACACAACACCTCAGGCTATGTGGGTGCAGCTGGTGCAGCTCCTGCCTGATCCGGCCATGTGCTGGGGACTTAAGGCAGGTTGTGGGGAGAAGGGGGGAAACAGAGTGTGGCAGTGGCCCAGCCAGGCCTTGATGACCTGTGGCTCCCGGCACCCTTCTCCCTGCATCCCCTCTCCTGCTCTGAGTCCACAGCACTTGGCCAGGGCAGTGCCACACTGTGTTCCCGTGCACCTCTTCAAGCCAAGTGGGTGCAGCTGGCATTGCTTCTGTATGGCCCAGCCTAGGAACCATGTTAGTGGTACCCATGCTCCTACCAGGCCCCAGCATGGCAAAGCCCAGATAACTCATGGCTCCTGGCTCTCTTCCCCCTGCACCCGCTTCCTCATCAGCAGGGAGAACCTTACCTGTGCTTCAACTTAGGGGGGTCAGGGTCAGAGCAGCATGCAGACAGTCTTGCTGGGCAGAAGCCCGGCCAGGACCTTGGAGCTCCCCTGACCTTGGAGCTTATATTGGGACAGGATGGGCTGGCTGGGGACAGGAGTGGCCTCTGCTGCTGCAGGCGGCTGGCATGAGGAAGGGAGAAGGGTGAGAGGCACCAAAAGCCAGGGCAGCCACGGGCTGGATAAAATTCTCCTTCAGAGGAGCAGCCACAGGTCAAGTAAAATCATTTGGAGGGCCAGATCTAGCCTGTGGGTCATATTTTGCCTACCCCTGTAATGGGATCTCTGCACAACGCACAACACAGGGTGAATGAAGACTACAGTGGAATCCTTGTCTCTGAAACTCCATGATGCCAGTACATAACGCCGGGGCTAAAACAAGATTTATTGGTAAACATTAGTTCATTTTGAAATAAAAAAAATCTTAGGCATTTTTTTGTTTGGTGTCTGGATTCCACATTTCAGTCTGTCAGCTAGAAGCTGTACTGAGTCAGCTGCACAGCAGGGAGAAGTACTAGACTGACAGCCAGGTTGCAAGAAAGTTGATATAAAAGTTCAGTAGATTGTCCCTTTCATTAATTTGCTGAAGAAATGCTTCCTTTTCATTAAATGCCTCTAGGGCTGTGTATTTCTTCTGTGGTATGTGTCAGGCTAGAACTGACCCAATCTGACTCAGCCAGGCACAAGGGAACTCCTTGTTTGCATGAATCAGGCTGATACAACTCAGCCCATCTCAAATGGAGCTGTTTGCTAAAGCTCACTTATTTACATAGAGGATTGCATGCATCAGTTCAATTCACAGTGAAGCAAAATGGTATAAGTCTCTGAGGTTACAAACAGACATGCTCTTTGTGGTGGGAGTAGTTGTGCTGGGATGTGTCCTGGCTCTGCTGATCCGATAGATGGAAGAAGACAGATATAGCAAGGGGCCATTGTCCCTCAGGACTGAGCCCCTGTCATTTCTGGAACTTCAGGGGCCTGATATGGCTGCAGGACAATGGCTCTGGGTGCCTGGCCCTCAGATGCAGAGCATGCGAGCCCAGTTTTCTGCTCTGTACCTAGACTTGCACCCCAGAAGTTCACTGCAGGTGCTGAGTGGGGAAGCCAGTGAGGTTCCCTGTTCAGCCCCTGCAGAGGCATGCCCCGGGTTGGGGGACAGGGGTTGTGCCTGGCCGGGGTGACTGGAGATCTCAGGCAGCCCTGGGCTGCCCACACTCCCCTGCCTCAGATTGTGCACCCTACAGTAATCCACAGCAAATAGATTTAACTTCTCTCTGAATTTTTTCAAATGGAATAATTTTGAGAATTGTACTGATAGGACCTGGCCTTGGCCATGTGCCAAGCCATAGGCTAGGGAAGGCGTGGGTAATTATACGGGCTGGAGGGCCACTTAGGGAGTTTTCGTGAGTTGTTGTGGATTGGGTCAACATCCCTCACCCTTGTCACTCTGGGTAGGGTCTGTAGGATGCCCCCTCTCCCCCCCCCCCCACACAACAGCTCACCAGAACTTCCTAAATGGCTCTGCCCCAGAATCCAGCCCATGCGGCCACTGCCTGGTGATCCCAGTGTCCCCATGGAGACTGGCCCAGGACCCATACAGGCAGGGTGTGCTCGGCCAGGCAGATGGGATGGGGCCGTGGGTGGGAAACAGCGTCTGGGACCAAGACAGGCGGGTGAGCCCAGGGCCAGGATCACGGGAAGGGGAATGCAGGGAGCAGATCGCAGCTCTGCCCTGGGCCCTGGCCCCTCACCGTAACCACCCCATGATCCTGGTCCCATCCCTAGCCCTGCCTGTCCTGCTCCCAGATGCTGCTTCCTGCCTGCCTAGGGGCCCCAACCCCTCTGCCCAGCTGAGCGCGCCATGCCCGTGTGGGTCCTGGGCTGGTCTCCATGGAGACCTCACCTGCCTGCTCCATCCTGTGGCTCTGATGATGGGTGTCGGGCAGATGGGCCAGGGTGCAGAGCGCTGGGTTCAGCAGTGATGGCAGAGACTGGCAGAGACAGCTGGAAGTAGCCACCACTGAGAGGGGTGCCAGGATGCAAATCCAGCTGCTGCACCATCCCAGGACTGCATGCATCACAGTATAGGCTGCCCGCTGCACCTGAGCCAGGCAGGGCCAGGGGACATGCTGTGGGCTGGATAAAATCTGTTAATGGCCCAGATCTAGCCCATGAGCCATATTTTGCCCACCCCTGTAATTATGGCCTCATTTCTAATGAATCTGTCCAAAGCCTCGAGCAGTTTTTGCAGTTGCTATAGTTGCTATTTTTTTCTGTTTCAATTTTCTGCCACTGTTGGATACGAGGGACTATTTGGATCTCAGGCAGCAGGCTATGCGTCTTGCTTCACAGCACTGTCCTCCATGATGCAGAGACTGCCTGTCCCACTGAAACTCCAACAGGAGGTAGCTATGAAACTGTTATGGTAGAGTTCTCTCTGTCCCTCTTTAGCTAAATTTTTCATTTTTAACTGAAACACATTCTCCAGCTGTGTTTTCCACAGTATATACAGTCAAACAATCCTGAAATTACCTACAGACAAACTCTTCCCTTCTATGCTTTAGGGCACATACACAGATATTAAAATGCATAATACAGTCATGAGTCTTTCTGTACTTCTCTGTAGGAGGCCCTAGTTTAAGGTTAGATACAACTACATTCAAAGTTAATGCTAGGCTTTCCACTGTCTTTGGGCAGTCTGTCAGATTTAATAAATGGTATTTTTTAAATAAAAGAAGCTTGTCCATATGAAGTGCAGTTAAGTATGAAGTTAGCTGGGGTTTTGCTGAGGTAGTGGCTGGCCTGTGGAGTTACTGGATCCAGCCTACGGAGTCAGACGGCTTTGCTTCTGTTCGTGCCTGTGCTGGAACTGGGCAGCAGAGAGTGGAACAGTTGTATGTTGACACTGATTCTTTATCAGGAAGTCAGTTTATGTTGAGTGATTGACCAAGGCCATGCTTAGAATCACTTCTAATATGTAATTAAATTTTCCACTTTGCCAAATGTTTTACAGCCCAAAATACAATCACAGATCATGATTTTTGCAATCACATGATTACAATTTCAGCTATACTAAAACAATGTCATGTATACAAAGTAACTTAGACATACAGGGCATTTATACAGGAGCTCTGGGAGGTGCTGGGGGAGGGATGCTTTAATTAGTGCAGCTCTGAGAGCAGTGCTAATTAAAAGTGTCTGGAGCATCACATGTATCAGCATCCCCATGCTGAAAAATGGTGGTGGGACACTTTCAACTAAAGCTTGTCAGACATTTTTCAGCGCAGGGATGCTGGTACATGACATTGGAGGCTGCTGGAGCATGTTAATTTCCACGCTCCAGCAGACTCTGCTTCAATGCGCTGCAATTCCAGTGCATTGGAGCAGGCTCCTCGCACATATCGGAGCCCACAGCGCCTTGAATGGGAGCCGGATTGGGTCTTAAACATCAGTGGGGGTTGAGCATCGGCAGATCTCTGCAGGAAGCATTCTGTACCTCGCAGGATTAAGCTTGTCAGATTCACTTCCGCAATGGCTCCTCAGGAAAATCTCATCTCATAGTTACTGAAGGTAAATTAAAGGCATGGAGACTGGAGTTCTGAAACCCATGGCTCTTGGCTATAGAATTAATTTGCTCCCTATTTTATAATATTCTCATTTCTGTAGAGTGGAATGTTTTATACAAATATTATGCGATAAAAGTAAAACTACTGAATTAAAAATTATAGTGACTGAGCACTCTGGATGCGATGTGGCACTTGTGTGTTCTGTACCACTTAATGTAATCCCCACAACACATTTACCTCCAAAATCCCAGCAGGAATTGAAATACAAAATTAAAAACAAACACATAATAGCCAATGACTATTTCAAAACCAAAATGAAAATAAACAGGACCAGATCCTTAGCTGATAGCTTGTTTGACTTTACTTGAGCTATGCAATTTATAACAGATGATGATCTGACCCACAGTCTAGCTACCTTTCTGTCCCCTCTTTGGTCTCTGTGAAAGTCTCCTGCCACTTGCCTTCATTTCCCTTGGGCTAGACTTGTGCAGTTCTTCCAGCTCTTTGGGTCTTGTTACACCTCATGCTATAAGCCAAACAAATGTTAATCAACTGAGTATTGTTTGGCTTAGTGGAGCAGTCGCACCTTAAGGTGAAAAACCACCTCTGGTGGGACCGTGCCTGTCCTTCACCTGCATCAGTCTGACCTGCCCACTAGAGGCTTGGTGAACAGAGGACGGACGTGGAGCATATGTAAAATGTTCTGCAAACCAAGTCAGTGCTGTCACCTACCAAGTCTTCATGTTTGGTGTGTTTCTTTTTTAGTCAGTTGTATTTATTGGCATTGGTTGCAATGCCAGTAAATATAGTAGGGGCGGGACAGGTTCACTGGTCCCACCAGGCAGAGCAAGTGCCACAGCCCTGGAGCACTTGGTGGTTGTAGTACCCCCCGCTGGCTCACTGCCTGAGCTCCTAAGGGCCTAATCTTATTTTTTTTCCCGGAGCCTACCCCACTGCCACCGACATCAGCTAGGCTGCCGGCCAGCCAGGCACTGCCAGATCTCCAAGCAGATTGATACTTTTTTTTCTCCAGGGCTCCACACCTGCTGCACTGTCAGAAATAAGAGTAGCAAGCCAGTCCAGAAGGCAGCAGGAGGCACCATGGCCACTGGGCGCTCTTGGGCTGCGTCGCTCACTCTGCCCCATGTCCCCGGGAGGCAAGGTGCTGTGTCCAGCCCCGCTATGTCCTGGCCTCCCTGCTTGCCCTGACTCAGGAGGAGCCACTGAATCCTGTGATGCTGGAGGACTACACCATGGGCAGAATAGTTGCTGGGAGTGGCCACACCTTAATGGAATAGGAGCAAAATTAGGTGGATTAGAGATAATCTTCCCTTGGATTGGCGTAGCTTTCAGATGAATAATGAGTTCTTTAAGACACTTAAAGGTGCTAACATGCAGCCAATCCAGGGTTTAAGAGCTCCAGAAGCTGCCTAAACATACAAGGCCCTAAAACCAGGTCCTAGACTACAGTGCCCTGAGCATCAACATCTCATACATCAGCAGGCCTGATGGCTTAGCATTTTGTTGTCTTCTTTTCAGGAGCTTGTGACTGGTGGATTACAGTAGTATGCAAAGTTTTATCAAACCAAAGTGATGATTAATTTTAACATAATAGGAGCTAGAGAGGATTTTTGAAATGACGAAGGTCTACACACACACTTAGCCCAGAGTCTAACTGTCCTCTGGAGGGGGACCCTGATAGATTTCGAATCCCCCGTGCTTGGAAACAGCTGGCTCTAAATTCTCAGTATTCAAAAATCCACTATCTCTTTTAACCTTCCTGATCCTTTTCTCCCACCTCAGAGGGACTGAGTCCATCCTGAGGAATCCTGTCTAGCAACCCCAACCGGGGCTGAACCAGGGCTCTTGCATTGTGTTTTAGCTGTTTGATAACAAGTGTATAACTGGACCTACCTCCCTTTTCTGGGGTGCATTTTTTGATAAGCCTGCTGACAGATTGACTCACTATTGCCCTCCAGCTGACACTGCAATAACTTGTTAACTCCTAAATCTGTATGCCCCATCAACAAATGTATTTATAGTGAAGCTGACTATTCTGTGAAATCATTGCATCATTATCAGTTGCTTACAGAGACATTCACAGGGAGAGACGGGACAATTTGGAAGGGTTTGCAAGAGATCATCCAAACTGTCTTACACTGAGCAAAAGTTGGGAAATGGAATCTTTCCTTGTAAGTATATATCTGCTTAAGAACAACATTGGTTTATATAATAGGTCTCAATCATGAAAGTGGTATAAAAGGCAGTGTGTAATAGTAAAAAAATAGTAATATTGAAGTAAAGTACACTTTAATATTTCTTACCTCATTGCTTACTGAGGCGAGTCCATTAAAGGCTTCAGCGCTAAGAGCCAGGCAGTTATATGCTCCATTACCAAAAGTATTACAAAACAGTCCACATGAAAAAAGTTCTCATACATTTATTTTGTGCAATGTATTGTTTCAATAGCCTTCTAATATTCAGCAGTCTTTCAGCAGCCTAAAGAAATAGCCTTATTTTTGTAGCCAGGCTCCATTTCATTCTAATAAACTTAAATAACTTTTTAAATATGAGCATTATGTGTATGGGGTGTATGTGAACAGCTTAAATGTAAGTCTAAGAGCTAGACAAGTCCGGGATTTTCTTATTAATGCAAACTTGCAGAAGGGCTGGTAAGGTTCAATCTAAGTATCAGGAGAACTGAGTCACTGAAAGAATCTGTGCTTAGTTACACCAGGCCAGTAAAAGCCAGGATGACAGACATTTAGAGTCTGTTTCGAAGTTATTTTTAGAAGCCCTGAAAAAAGACAGAGAAATCTTAAGTCAAGAATACCTGTTAATGTCTGCAAGTGATTACCCTTTCCCAGCTCTCTGGATCCTAATTCATTTTCCTCTGCTTTGAACTTTAGGTTCCTGTTGCTTTTAAATTGAAGACTTGTCTTCTCTAGATAATAAATCACAGACTTAATAAGTAGATATTTTCTCTCCTCAGAAGAGACAATTCAAGGACCCAGTTAGTTCTCTTTAAGGATTTGTTAATATTACCCATTTTAAATAACTTGTCTTTATTGATTTGACTTCAAATATTGATCTATAAAAGTTAAAATATTTAAAAATGAATAAGTAAATGATGTCCCAGAAGTCTATGTGGAATCTGTGGGTTTGGGAGAAAGTAGCTGACAAGATGTTCAGCTTTTGGCAACTACAGCTGGAGTATTGCCAGTAAATCTGACATGCCATGAAATATTGGTAAATAAGCACTTACGTTAAAAGTAGCCACGCTTTACAAGATCTCTACTTAAAGTACTGTCAATTTTTTGTGTGAAATAATTTGCTGTTGCTGTCAAATACATCAGCGCAGCTGCGCATCCTCTGCATACAAATCACTCATAGTCTCATGCATATTTAAAGGCTTCATTGAGACAAAAATTGACAGCAAAAGCTGAATAAGAGATCTGATCATGAATAGATTGTATTACATGCATGCTGAGAATCTCATGTAACTTGTTTGGAAATAAGTATGGATTGGACTTAGGGTAGGCCACAGAATGCCACCATTTAATGAACCTGTGACCTTAAACTGGATCCTGGCTTCCTAGAAATGTTGCTTGATTGCATTGGCAGTGGAAGGCCAGAGCTAATGGGGCATACCCCCGCAAATGCATGCAGCGTGGACATGGGCCCAGGGGTGGGGAGTGGGGTGCACAGACAGACGAGCAGCCGGAGCCCGCAGGTGGCTGGGAACTCAGCCTGACCTGGCCCTGTCTGAAGCAGCACCCAGCAAGTAAATGTGTAGACAGGAAGGGGCGCAGTGAAGGGAAGGGTCTTGGTGTGTGGGGGGCAGATGGAAGCCTCTGTAGGTGAATAGGGCCCTGGGGTGGGCTTTGGGATGCTTGAAGCCCAGGAAGCTCATCCATAGGCATGCGGGGGGAGCTCCCATTGCCACATGCACCCCCGCAGCAAGCACAGGAGGCACAGGCCCCCCACATCTGTGTGTGTAGCAGAGCTGGCTGCCGCCGTGCACTGCACTCCACTCCACAACACACTGCTGGTGCCCCGGGAGCGGTGCAACACCACGTGCCTCCCGCACGCTGACTGCACCAGCTGCCTGGTGGTAGGAGGCATGTGGCATTGCACTGTCCCAGGGCACCGGCAGCGGGGTGCAAGCACAGACCACGGTGACAGCTGCTTCTGCCCTGCACACACATCCAGGGGGCATGGTCCCCCGTGTTTGTGCACGCAGTGGCAGAAGCCCCCCCATACCTGTGGACAAGCCACCCAGGCTCTGACCATCCCATGACCCACCCTGGCCCTGAGGCCCCAATCAACCCAGGCCCTACCCCTGTCTCTGCCCCACTCCCTCCCTCCATGTGGAGGCCTTGATCTGCCCCTGCCCCTTCTCCAAGACAGACCTACCCACCCCAATCATATTTTCTTCCTCTGCCTATGCTTGATTGTAGAAAATAGAAGGCTGCTTACAGATATAAACAAGCGAACAAATGAACAGCACTTTACGTTCAGCTCGGTGCACCCCTGCACCAAGTGCAGCACCGGCACATGCCCAGGAGAAGCATCATGTTACTTTGACCTGGCTCACCCAACATCTATGTAGGTCAGGCACTTCAGCAGGGCTTTTTGGCACTCTTATCTCATAGTTGATTGAAACAGCTATTTGATCAAAGTGCCAAAAATCCTCACCAAAGTGTTTGATCTATACTGATGTTGGGGATCTGGGTCAACCTAATGTGCCTCCTTATCTGGTAAAGCATATTTTGGGTTTTTTTTTTTCACATCTGTCAGTGGCCAAAACATTTAAGATGATGATAAAGCTACTATGAGATTTGGATTGTTCAAAAACTCCTTATTGTAGTATTTTCAGTATAACTGGCAGTTCGATATATATATATATATCATACAGTATTTGCCATGCTTGAATGCACATGAGTAGCATCATGTTAGTTGACCTGATGTAAACATCATTTGTCCTGGCCTACAATGGACATAAGTAACTCGGTTCTTCACATATATGGTACACCATGGAGGCAGAAGAAATGACATTAAGAGAAGGATGTAACTTATTAGATGTTAAAGTAGGCCTTTCCTCCTTTTAATTAAAAAGTCACATGTTTGCAGCGACAAAAGAATAATAAAGACAACATTTTGACTTTTACCAAAAAAATTCAAGTTCTTACTCTATTCTGTGAGAATATATACTGGATTAGTTCTTATACCTTTCACATTTTTTTCTTGTAAAAATATTCTCACCCTCAGTTTCTATTAAGTTTTAGCTATTAGCTAGTACAGTTGTCTCTCGCTTTATGTGGGTTCTCTATGTGAGAATTTGCTCTTATGCGATACCCTTTTTACACCCAAAAATCGTTATATGCAAGGTAAATTTACTTTTATGTGATCATTCTAGCGGAGCCCTCAGTCAGCTGCTTTGTGCAGTGCATTGTGGGAGTGACACACATCAAAATATGGTCTCCTGTGTGGATCTGTGCTCCTCAGTCATTGTCTGCGACACGTATTTCTGTAGTTGCCGTTTCCATTATGATAGTGCCCTGTGCTTGTGTGTACTGCCTGTTGTTGGTGAGTACTAACATTGTCTTCTAAAAGTGGTAGACATGGGTCTGGGGGTCAGTACAGTCAAGGTCTTGGAATGTACCCCTATTTGTTACATTGCAAAGTGGGTTCACTTTATGCAAAATCGATGTATGCGCTGTTTTCCAAAAATGCATTTACAGCATAAAGTGAGGGAAACCTGCAACAGCTATGAAGTTTTATTTAATTTTGTAAACTTGCAATGGGTTATGCCCTATGCTATTTTTTTCATTGGTATTAATGGGTCAGAATTATTATATTATAATTTAACCAATTAACTTAAATTCTCATAGGTCATCTTTGCATGCACACTGTAAGACACAGAGTCTTCATGCTATTTACTAATGTACTCATTCTATAAATAGCCGTTACACTTATGTTAGAAATATTATTAAAAATGCATAATGAATAGAGTGTTGTTAGAACTGCACAGTTTACATCTCGTACCTGATAAGCAGAAACACTACCAAGGACTCTTTGTGCTAAAGTATCACTCCCTTTCCCTCTTGGCCGAATTACTATCTTTTTCCTACACTAAATCACACATACCTTCAGCCTCCCTCTGCTTTTCTCATGTAGATTACAGAAGCTGTAATTCAATTGACTGTGTCCTTGGAGGAGAGAAGGATTTCAACTTTTGGTGACCTAGGGGCTTTTCTGAGCGTGCGTAATTAGCTAGTGCATATATGCCTATCCGCCCCGCATACTTAAGTAGTTAATTATAATGAACATGCGACATATGAAGTGACGTATTTACATATATGTTTGTATGAACCGGAAATAAGTTGTAAGAGTTCCTGTTTCTGCACACATGCCAAGGAGGGAGGTATATAGAGCCGGCTGAGAGGTTTCCTCAGGGGCAGAGTGGTCTGGGACTCTCTGTCTCTGCTCTGACCCTATTTGCAAATATACCTTTTGTGTTGCTAATAGTGTGTGCCTGAGGAATTATTATTCGCGAGCCTCCAAAAGAAACGAACCGCGATTTTTGCATCAGATTTTGGTGAGCCAGCCAGGAGATTTTTGGACGACCCCGAAATCCAGCAACAAATCACCTCTGGCACGATGGGGAGTGCGCACCGAGCCAACTTTTTGGGCTCGCCCTAAGGTCCTAGCCGTGAGTCAGGATATTCGGGACGTTAAAGGCTCCTGTGCAAATTTTTAGTTTCTGGAGTCGCCAGGCACACATTCCGGTATTCTGATTGAGATCTCTGGGGTATCTGAGTGAGTATACAAATTCCCTTTGCCCAATCTGGTGTCTGGATCCAAAACAAAGGATGTGAATGGCTGCTGAGAAATTTTTGGCTTGGCTTTCATTGTAAATCATCTCTTGTTAAGGATCTTTTGGTATTTGGTGTGCCTTGGGTGCACATTTGTGGGCAATGGGTGCAGGTAGCTCCCGTGTAGAAATCCCGGATACACCCTTAAAATGCATGTTATGGAATTTTAATAAGTTTGCAAAGCCGGCAGATTATGGAGTGAAGATGAAAAAAAATGATTTAATTAAGTTTTGTCAACTTGAGTGGCCAACATTTGGGGTCCACTGGACCCCGAAAGGATCCTTTGTAGTAAAAGAAGTGATAGCTATCCATGAAATAGTTATGCAGAACGGGTATTGGAATCAGTTTCCTTATATTGATTGTTGGTTGTGGGTGGTTCAAAATCAACCACCTTGGATTAAAAAATGCTTAGTAAAGTCTCATGTGATGGTTGTTAAAGGAAAGACTCGAGGAAGACTGCCTGTACTCCCTGAGTCTAATGAGGGGAGGGATTCTGAATTGGCTGAGTATCGGACCCGCTCTCCGGTTGCCGTGTCAGGTAGTGAAGATGAATCAGACACCTCCTCGGAATCCAGTCCCTCTGCACCACCGCTCCCTCCCTCAGGGAGACCACCACCGGCGTATCAAAGCATACCTAATGATTTAGAGCGTGAGCCTCAGCCAAGTGCCCCATCTGAATCAGGGAATAAGGGTTATTATTTGCGCAAGCCTGTAGAGTCACAGCCGATGCTGAACTGCCCGATGCGAGAGGTTATCGGAGAGGGGGGCAATGCAACCTTTGTCTACACCCCATTTAGTACTTCAGATTTATTTAACTGGAAGAATCAGAGCCCCTCTTTTCGTGAAGACCCTGAAAAGATGAGGGACCTGTTTTGATCTATTGGGCAGACTCATCGACCCACTTGGGCTGATGTCCAGATGATGCTCCAGACCCTCCTGACCCCGGAGGAGAGGAGATTAGTGTTGGGGACGGCAGAACGTATTGCAGCAGCCAGAGTTGAGGCAGAGGGAGCTGCTGGTCGTACCCTGTGTGATACCTGTCCTGTTGAGGAACCGAGATGGGATAATCATACTGCAGAAGGAAGACAGCTGAGTGCACGGTATCTGGGGATTATAGTGGAAGCAATGGGGAAGGCAGTGCCTCGGGTTACTAATCTGTCTAAGTTGTATGAAGTGAGACAGGGAAGAGAGGAGGATCCCTCAGCTTTCCTCGGGAGGCTGTATGAGGCGTTTCACAGGTTTTCGGATCTGGATCCAGAAGCCCCAGATAATCAACGCATGGTAAATCTTATGTTTATTGGTCAATCCGCTGCTGATATCCGTAAGAAGTTACAGAAAACTGAGGGAGGTGCTGGGAAACCGATTTCAGAGCTGGTGGAAATTGCATATAAGGTATATGGGAATCGTGAGCAAGTGCAGGAGCGCAAGGAGGATGAAAAGGCTCAGCGACAGATGGCAGCTCTGGCAGCTGCTATAACTAGAGGTAACCCTGGAAAGGCTGGGATACAGAAGGGGAAAGGAGAAAGAGTGGGAGCAGACGTTTGTGCTTATTGCAAAGAGAAAGGACACTGGAAGAGGGAATGCCCAAAGTTGAAGGAGAAGAGAGAGGGAGAACCGAGAGGTCACCTCATGCGGGCAGAAGAAAAGGGTGAGGACACAGAATGAAGGGGACGGGGATCTAAGACCACTACCCTTCGGGTTGGAGCCCGAGAAGATCCCATGGTAACCATTAGGGTTGGTGGCAAAAACTTTGAAGCCTTGGTGGATACTGGGGCTACATTTTCAATGATTCCAGAAAACCCCCCCTGTGCAGGAACTAGTGAACAGCATGTACTTGTGGAAGGGATTGAGGGAACGCAATCCCGACTCCCTGTTTGTAAACCACTCCTCACCAAAGTGGGGGACCATTTGCTCGAGCATTCCTTTGTATATTCTCCAAGTTGCCCGGTTGCACTCCTTGGGCGGGACTTACTCACAAAATTGCAAGCTGAGATCTTTTTCAGAGATGATCAGATGGTGGTCTAGCTACCTGTCAAGCAGAGCTCGAATTATTCAGATGGCTCTCCTGGAGGACCGACGTCCTCCAGTAAGTCCAGAAGGTCACATGACTGGAGTAGACCCCTCGGTATGGGCTGATGGAACCCCTGCGCGAGCTAAGTCGGTCTCCCCGGTAAGGATCATACTCAAGGATGGGGAGGGGCCCGTTCGGGTAAAACAGTACCCACTCAGCCGAGCGGCCAGAGCTGGACTCAAGCCGTTAATAGAGAAATACAAGAGGTACGGATGGCTAGTGGAAGGGTCCTCACCCTATAACACCCCCATTCTTGGAGTGCCGAAGGCAGATGGGGTCTCATACAGTCTGGTCCAAGACCTATGAGCAGTAAATACGAAGGTCCTTTCAGACCATCCTGTAGTCCCGAACCCTCACACGATTTTGACACAAGTACCGGGGGAAGCTGAAATATTTTCAGTGCTAGATTTGAAAGATGCTTTCTTCTCCATTCCCCTTCACCGAGAGAGTCAAAAATTGTTTGCTTTTGAATGGGAGGATCCAGATACTTTCCATAAAGCCCAACTCATGTGGACAGTTCTTCCACAAGGATTCATAGCAGCCCCCCATATTTTCGGACTTGCCCTTCAGAAGGACTTGGAGGAGTGGAAGGGATCACACCCCGCAGTGACTCTCCTCCAGTATGTGGATGACCTGCTAGTTGCAAGCCCAAACTTGCAGCTCTGCGAGGAAGCCACCAGGTCACTGCTAAACACTCTGGGGGAAAAAGGATATAAAGTCTCTAGAGAGAAAGCCCAAATATGTCAGCCTCAAGTCACATTTTTGGAATATAAGCTCTCAAAAGGAGTCAGAGCCCTGAGTGCAGATCGCATACAGGCAATCCAAGGTCTAACCCCACCTAAGTCACCCAAGGAGTTACGGGCATTCCTAGGGCTAACTGGGTTCTGTCGACTATGGATACCAGATTATTGTGGGAAGGCTAGACCACTGTATGACTCACTGACTAAGGAGAGTCTTACTAAATGGAAATGGAATAAAGAAATGCAGCGTGCCTTTGATCTGCTTAAGGCGGCATTAATCCAGCCCCCTGCCCTGGCCATCCCAAACAGTAAAAAGCCATATCGACTGTATGTTCATGAGAATCGAGGGGTTGCATCAGGGGTGCTGACACAGCCATCAGGCCCAACCTGGAGACCCGTGGGATATTACTCAAAGGTTCTAGATCCAGTTGCACTCGGGTGGCCAGCCTGTCTTCGGGCTGTGACAGCCACAGCAGTGGTTGTTGAAGAAGCCCAGAAGATAGTCATGGGTGCGGATATGGAAATACTCACCCCTCATGGAGTTCCCCAGATTCTAGGGACTGAGGGAGGAAAGTTTCTTAACCCCTCCAGACAATCACGGTATGAGATATTCTTGCTCTCTAATCCAGGACTTACTTTCAAACATACTACAGCCTTAAACCCTGCAACCTTGCTGCCGGAGCCAGGGAAACCGACGCATGACTGCCTTGAGGTCCTGAATCAAACCACACAGGTGCGGCCTGATCTGGCTGAGGACCCAATTGAAGACCCAGATGCTGAATACTTCGTAGACGGTTCCAGCTCTGTCATCGATGGAAAAAGACAAACAGGATGTGCAGTGGTAACCTTGGATAAGGTAGTATGGAGGGAGTCATTGCCGAGCTCATGGTCGGCACAAGCCGCGGAACTCACTGCGCTCACCTGAGCATTACAGCTGGGGACAGACTAGCGGGTTAATATATACACTGACTCTCGCTATGCTTTTTCTACAGTCCATGCGCACGGACTATTGTGGAAAGAAAGGAGTTTCATTACGGCCTCTGGGAATAAAATTGCTAATGGCCCCCAGATTATCAAGCTACTAGAGGCACTCCATCAGCCTAAAGAGGTAGCAGTCATTCATGTGCGGGCCCATGGGAAGGCTGCTGAGGAAAAGCATAAGCTTGGAAATGCAAAGGCTGATGAGGCAGCAAAGGAAGCCGCATTTATTGGGGGAGAAGCAGAGGAGGTATCCAGGCAGGCCATGTCCCATGCCATATGGCCATATGTCCAGGATTTAGTCCCGCAGTATTCCCCTGAAGAAGATAAATTTGCACAGAAAGCTTGTGCAGAAAAGAACTCCCAGGGGTGGTGGATAGTACCGGGAGGAAAGGTCATGATACCCAGGCCATTGCTTCAGGAGGTGCTGCAACAGCTCCATGCAAGAACCCATATGGGAGGTTTGGCTATGGGTGATCTAGTGATCTGCCAAGCAGTAGCCCCACAGAGCCAGTTTCCCGGCCAGCGGATCGTGGTGGAGCCAAGGCCACAACTGGCCAGTTTGGCCAAGAGGTGATCATGGGATACCAGATCAAAGGCTTTTTTGAAGTCAAGATATATGACATCAATCTCTTCTCCCTTGTCCAGGTGATAGGTCACCTGGTCATAGAAGGAAATGAGATTGGTCAAACAAGACCTACCCGCAACAAACCCGTGCTGGCTATCCCTTAGAATGTTAGCCTGGGCCAGTCCCTCAAGGATGGCCTCCTTAATAAACTTTTCTAAGATCTTCCCCAGGATAGAAGTCAGGTTAATGGGCCTGTAGTTAGCCGGATCCACTCTCCTCCCTTTCTTGAAGATCGGCACCACATTGGCCTTCTTCCAGTCTTCGGGCACTACACCAGAGCGCCAGGAGTTTTCAAAGATCCGTGCCAGGGGCTGGGCTATGATGCTCGCCAGCTCCTTGAGTACCCTGGGGTGCAGATTGTCAGGGCCGGCTGACTTGAAGGTATCCAGCTTCTCAAGGTGTTCCTTCATGAGGTCAGCATTGATGGAGGGTAGGGGATCCCCCTCACCCAGATTTTCCTGTCCCATAGCAGGCATGGGCATCCCATGTGACTGATGAAAGACTGATGCAAAGTACCTATTTAATAGGTTGGCTTTTTCCTGGGCGTCAGTTGTCAGTTGCCCCATCTGGCTTAGCAGGGGTCCAACGTTGCCCTTACTTTTCCTCCGGCTCCCCACGTATCTGAAAAAGGACTTTTTGCTGTCCTTGATGCTTGAAGCTAGTTGGAGTTCAGTTGCAGCCTTGGCTTTCCTGGTTTGCTCCCTGCAGGACCGGACCAGTGCAGAATAATTCTCCTTGGAAGTGAATCCCGTCCTCCATCGTTTGTAGGCTTTCCTTTTTAGCCGCAGGAGGTCCGCTAGGTCCCTGGAGAGCCGCTGTGCCTTCTTGCTGCCTTTCCTCCGTGTTGGAATAGATTTAGCTTGTGTATTGAGGATCGCTTCCTTGAGAAGCAACCACTCTTCTTGAACTCCCATCTCCCTGGGGTCATGGTCCCTGAGGGCCTGACCGACAAGCCTCTTGAGCTTGTCAAAGTCGGCTTTTCTGAAGTCAAGGACTTCTGTGTTGCTGACTGACTTGCCAGCTTTACAGCGGATGGTGAAGGTGATCAGCTCGTGGTCGCTGTCACCCAGCTTCCCATCGATCACTAGGTCGCCGATTAGGTCGTCCCCCGTAGCTAGTACCAGGTCGAGCAGCGCTTTGCCTCTCGTTGGCCCATAGACTTCTTTATGAACAAACTTATTATCTCCATCTAGTAACAGGCTTATACGTTTGCTACTCTTGTGTTTCTTCCTAGTAGAAATGAAAAAGTCTCTTATTGTTCTTAGCCCTGCCAGTCATCATTTTTTTCCTGCTGTCTTTAGCTTCCAATAACGGTTTTCTATCATTCATAACTTCTAATTTATGCTGAACACTATTTCCCCTATTGCCTTTTTTCTTTTAATATCTGCTTTCATTTCACCACTAAACCAGGATAAGCTGATAACTATTTGTCATTGTCCTTAACTGGAGAACAAGTCTTCCTGGACAGCTAATACAAAGAACTCCCCGTTTTCAAAGGATTTTTCTCATTGTCATTTGCACTTGGTTCATAATTTCTGAGTTCTAGAAATTAGTTTCTTGAAGCACCATATGGTTGGGACTAGTTGGGACTATCCTTTGTTTGCCCATATTGAAGGTAATCAGATCATGACTGCTGGCAGTGGTGATGTGTAGGAGGTGCACAAGGGTAACAACCAGTGTCCCCAAGCAGGGGAGCAGGTGAGAGCACTGCTACCCCCCTGAGAGCGCTGGCCAGGGGGTGGGGGCACCAGGAGAAGTCATCCGGGTGGTCCCCCTGTAGGTTCCCCTGCAGCTGATTGTGCCCACCTAGAAGTGCCAGGGCATGCCTGGAAGTGCCAGTGGCACACCGCTGCCACTTCTGGGTCAGCACAAACAGTCACAGGGGATCCCCTCCACCAGGTTGGTGTGACTGGATGTGGGGAGAGCCGCTGCTCCCCACCCCCCGTTGCTGACTGCCCGCTCTGGGGGCAAGTGCCCATGACTGCTGGTCTGTAGACAATCACCACAAATTCCAGTCCAGTTATTGATTTGTCTTTATTTAGCAACATGAGGCTCAAAACAGAATTACTTTGTGTTGGGTGCAATATCTTTTGTGTGGAAAAACACACATTTCACTACTGACTTCAGTAATTCTCCAACACACACCTCTAGTCTAAAGTCACTGGAATAACAACCTTTTTTAAAGTGCTGCAGTCTACATGGCCATGGGTATCTCACTAACAAATTAAAAATCCTTTGGCATATTTGACCTCAACATTCCCTTTAAAAAGTCTGTTTTAAAAATCTAAGTGGAGATGCCACAATATGTGGACACAGGAGACTAAAACATCTATAAGAAGTGCCTGGACCCTTATTTTAACAAACAAACAATTTTCCTTTTGGCAATGCCTCTGTTGGTGGCATGTGGTATGGAAGAACAATACCCTTTGAGATTGATGTGTTTTTCCATCTGTCAGCTGCAACATTTTCCATATCAAGGATTTTAGTTCATACACCATGAATAATGTTGTTTTTATGTTGCAATTTCCCTATGGTTTATCTTTTGTGCCCATCTAGTTAAACAAGAATTCAGTGAGCATTAAAAACTTGAAGTGCAAGAAATATAATTTATAGTCATGGAATCTAAGATCTTTTAAAATATATGTTTTTGTTACAATTCTGGGCTCACTTCTGCTATTTTTACTGGGGCAACATTCCCATTGATACACTCGAGTGACAGGATCCTGTCATTGTATCTAGAAATTATAAGGGAAACTGCTTTTTCTCTTAAATGTAATAAATAACGCCTTACTTAATGCAGTAGAATTACTTGTGGAATAAAGGGTAATATGAGTAAGACTACAAGAATCTGGCACATTATCTTTAAAGCCTCAGATAGGTTGAGAGCACAGGTTTTGTCAGAGTGACAGTTAATTAACCAATATCATGTGTTCCTTGTCTAGTGAAAGGGAACCTATAGACTCTAGCTTGCTTTGTACCTATAGGGTGCATCCAGATGAGCACGGACCTGCAGTATGTGGTACCACAGACCCATCTGTACATTCAGGCATTTCCCACACTGCTACGTCACAGTATGGAGTGGGTTTTTTTTTACCCTGGGAGATCCTGTGGTTAAAAAAAACCCATGCCAAAAAACAGTGGGGTTGGCGCATGTGGCAGCATCATGCTCCACCCAAAACCAGAGCCTGGCTGGCTGGAGCTACACTTTGGCTGCCAAACAGGCTTTCTGCCATGCCTGCTATCCCAGGAGGCCCAGGAGGACCCTGGGTAAGGCTGCATCTGGACACACCCATAGAGCATTTATGCATATGTATTTTTTGTGCTGCAATGTGCTAGAGATCCAGTGTGTCAGAGCAGACTCAATTAATCGAGTCTACTGCACACAAGCCTACACACCTGCCACTGCATTGCTTGCATTTGTATAAGTAGCAAAATGCTCATTAGTGCTTGGAAAATGGTGTCCGTGCACTTTTGAATTAAAACGCCTTCAATATGTTTTAGTTCAAAAGTGAACCACCTCCATTTTCTCAGTCCTGACGCACATTTTGCCATTTATGCAAATGCATGCAACGTAGCTTCAGGCACTTTCAAAAGCGCCCAGTGTTACACAGCACATGCATCTAAAAATGCCCATATAGTTTAACTGGTTCCTAGTGTGACAAATACCTACACTTAATACCTACACTTTTCTAGTTATGCTGTTGTTTGGCCTATCTCTTTGGAGAAGTGTAAAGAAAAGTCCTCGGGAGTGGTGTATTCTTAGCAGAGAAAGAAGGGATCACTTCCTTCTTCACTGTCCAGTGACATGAGAAAAATGGTAAAAGTAGTGGTTAGAGATGGACAAATTCAATTTTCTTTTGCAAAATGGAAAGTTTTCATGAAAAATTAGCTGAGAAATTGACAGCAAGTATCAAGGCATTTTAACTGCAAGCTTAATAAATGTCATAAAGAAGTTTTAGACTAGTGTAGTCAGAAACCAATACAATTATTACTTTTCTGCCATAGTGATGAAATAATCTGCTGTTGCTGTCAGACCCATCTGCTTGCTTCTTGGACACAAATGAGCGTCACATGTATTCAGAGACAGCGCTGAAATAAAATTGGCAGTGGAATAGGATCAAACTGACAGCAGGAACAAGGTTAAGATATTTACAGAATCTTCTAATAGTTTTAATGTGCCTATCTCAACATTACCACTTACGTTGACTGAATTGGGAAATGTAATTAAATGTCTTACAAATACACCTTCTGTGACAGTTAATAATTAAATTAGAATTGGTTTGTTGCTGGCTCAACCACTGAAGATAGAAACATAAAGGTAAACAAGAATTAAGAATATTATCCAGTCCTAACTTGATTGACAACCAAAAATGCCAGAGTGCTAGAGGCACCAGGATTATGATATAGTAGGTGACAGCACCCTATTCTTTCCATGCACATGGTTACCAGCTCAATGTTTGCTGCAAAGTCACTTGTCTTCAACAGCTTATGTGTCTAAAATCTGCTACATAGGAATTGGAACTCAGATAGCTTTAACGTGTCCAGATTGGAGGGCTCAATCCTGACATCACAGAAGACATGAATATGGTGTTTGGAAGTTTTTAGACTAATTATTTTTGGGCAACATTCAAATTTGAGGACATTTCCCTCTCCTCTTCCCTCTTGTAATGATGGTTAAAACAATAGAAGGCACCCTACAAAGTCCTGGTCAGCACGGTAAGCTGTGAGCACAAGCTAGGTCATGAGGGTCAAGATGCTTTCCAATGGCATGAGAGCAAGCATGGGAGCAAGGGAATTGATTGTTTGTAGCTGTGAGCATGGAAGAGGCTGAAAACGAACAGGAAATGAGGAAAAAGCAAGAAAAATAGGTAATCATGATCCTGGGAAGAAGCCAATAGTGAAAGCAGCTCTTGGAAACAGGCAGCATATACTGAAAAAGCAGACCTGGGTTTCTGAAAAGGAAGCCTGGTTTAGTGTACATCCCTGGTAAGTAAACACGCCTGAAGAAGTTTCTGACTCCCTCATCAAGTTTTACTCCTAATGGAGGCAGGGGTATAGATTGTAGCCATGTTGGTCTAAGGACACAGGCAGACAAGGTTCTTTGGGTGAATCTGATATCTTTTATTAGACCAAATTAAATAGTTGGGAAAAAAATTAAGCAAGCTTTCAGGTTTAAAAACCCTTTGTCAGGCTGAGGAAGTTTCTGCAGTTAGTGTGTGCTCTTCTGGGATGGAATGAAAAATAAAGAAGCCAGAGGCTGGGCTGGTCTGCATGCAAGATAGGCAGTCAGTGAAGATGTAAATTGAGGAGCCAGTGGGTGAGAGATGGGCTGGGTTGGGGTGGGGAGAAAAGGGATACATAGTAGAGAGGTACCTGGGGAGTCAGATGTCAGGCAGGTTATAATGTGTCATAAATCCAATGTCTATATTTAGTCCATGATTTTTAGTATCCAGGAGGTTGATGAAGTGAAGTTCATAGGCTTGTCTCTGAGAAGTGTTTTGTAATTTTCCTTTGAGGATTAGAACTGAGAGATTGGAGAGACAGTGGTTTTCTTGTGAGAAATGTGCTTCCACAGGTAATTGGGTATTCCTGTCTTTGATAGATTTCTGGTGTGCATTCATTCTGGGGTGCAGTTGCTATTTGGTCTCTCCTACATATTTTCCATCAGGGCATTTGGTGCATTGGATGAGATATATTACATTGCTGGAGGTTCAGCTGTAAGATCTGAGAATGTTGATGGCTCTGTTGCGGGATGTAGTAATTGTGGGGGTGGTGAAGACTTTTTGGCAGGTTTTGCATTTCTTGTCATGGCATGGTCTGAATCCATTCAGTGTGTTCTGGGCCTGAGCCTCCTAATGGAGAGAACCTTTAAGACTCTGAATATTGGCTAACTGCTTGGACCTAATGGGGAAACAGCACTAATAAGGGCCAATTATTCCTCCATGTTCCCGAAGGGTCAAATCATGTTGTTAGTCATCTTGGGTTTTGACCCAAGGGTCCTGGGTCTCCCCTAGAGCTTAGTTATGGGATTCAATACTCACCTATATTAAACTGAAATGGCCCCTTGGGCTGTGTACAGACATTTGTGGAGGTTAAGGGGAAGTTATATCAAGCTAAAAATTGCCATCCAATCTGAGGCAAGTCAGGATGGAGGAGACTAGCGGGGGGTGGGGAAGGAGGGAATTGGATGGGGGGGGGGGAATCAGGCTCCGTGGGGAGATTAGGGGGTCTATGGGAGGATTGGGGGTAGGTGGGGTCTGTGGTGGAGATCAAGGGTGGGGAGGAGTGGAACCTGTAGGAGGATCAGTTACTCAGTGCAATCAGGGGGGCAGGCAGGGTGGGTTCATTTGGTGGGAATGGTGAGGGGCACTAGCTGGGTCTGCAAGGAGGATCATGGAGTCATGCAGGTTTGTGGGGAGGGGTTGCTGGGGCCTGTAAAGGTTTGCCAGCATCAGGGGATCATGAGGTCACCAGTGGGGCTTGGGGGGATGGGGAGGCTCTTTCCCCCACCCCCTGGGACCCGGGGCTATTTTTACCCCCCTGACTCCCTCCCAAGCCCCAGACAAACCACTCCTGCCAGTAAACCTACCCTGCATCCTGCCCCTGCTCCCTACCAGCACTTACTTCCCTGGCTCCGAAAACTAGCAAACACTGATAAAACCAGTACCGGGAGTGGCTTGTGGGTGCGGGTTTGGTGGGCTCAGGAGTTGGGGCTGGCTGCTCGGTGGGGGCGGTTCTCTGTTGGGGGGGGTGAGGGGCAGGGGGGCACTAAAAATAGCCTGATGCCAGGGGGCAGGTAGGAAAGCTGAAGTTGGGGCAAATGGCTGGATTTTTCTAGCCCTGGGTTTGTGCTGGGAACTGTACAGAAATTTGAGACAATTAGATAAATCTAAAAATGCCCAACCTAATCTACATTAGATTACCTCAGAGGTAGGATTAACTTAGATCAGGTCAGCCATTTTTAGACATATTTAACTTTTCTGGAACCTCTGTACAGTTTGCACAACCTAACTAGGGATCTAAGTGTAGGGTCCGCACCTGAGAAAAAAATCAGTTAGATTGGGTGGCCGTTTTTAACGCAATCTAACCTCTCCCTAACCTCCCTGGACATCTGTATGCACCCTTAGAATTCAGTGAGGCAAAGTGTGGGAGATAAACATTGTGTGCATTTGGGGGAAATAGTGTCAAAGCTTCAGCTTTCCAGTAAGGAGAGCAAGTGAAATTGAAAAATATTTCCTGTTAAAATCTAGTCAAAATTTTCCCTTCATCTTGTGTGTGTTCATTTATCTCTCATCTCATCTCATCCATCCTGCATTCCAGAGATGGCTGGACTGGTGCTGGGGGGTGATCCAGAAAGTGTTTGGAAAATGGCTCTTGTGCTGCAAAATACCATTATTGGATAACTCCTATTTAATTTTAATACAGCTCTATTGAGTTAATTAATTTCCCAGTCGATTCTTCCTTTAGCTAACAAACTTTGAGAGGACTGTGGCTGAAATAAAGTTCTTTATTGAATCTTTATCATGTCATTTGTTTTGTATTATGATCCTGGCCATATGGCCTCTCTTTGTGCCAAACAGAGCATATGCTGTCTGCACTGGCAAAATTATTAAGCTGTCAGAGTCTGACACACCTTTTCATTAGCCTGAGTAATCTCACTTTGTGAAAGTGGACTAATACACTGCCAAAGCACTTGGTTCTGTTCTTTTATGAGTGCTTGTGCACCCAAATAAGAAACTTTTGGTAGTAGCCCCTGAAGTGGCATCAGCCATGTGCCTTACTTGTTCTTAGGCCCCTGGCTGAGGAAGAATAGGGTATGGGGTCACTGTGCTCTTACTTGGTTTTCTCTCCCCATCTATGCTACAGTTTGGAGTTCCCTGGATTGCCTTGAGTTCACAGCCTTTTCTTTATGAATTCTTACTCATTTACATGTAAACAACATGTGTGGATTTAGTTATTTAGTATAGCTAGCTCATTAGTAGTTATAAAAAGTATCTCAGATGGGAAAACAATATTGTTGCCAGAAGGGGTTTTCTCTGAAACTTGATTACAGTGCAGGAGTCACCAGGCATTCAACACTGTGAGGCTGTTATATCCACACTGGGCACATGTACATGTTCATTAATGAGCAGTAGTTACTGCACATTTAATTTCGTACTTGTTTAATGAAGTACTAACTAATGTACAGTAACTAGAGTTACTGTGCAGTAGTGCCGGCAAATGCTTTTTTAGTGATGCTACTGCACAGTAATTTGCACAGTAGCGTATTAGCGTTGTCTGTGTTGTGATGTGCTACTGTGCAGTATTATTAGGTTATTGTGCATTAAATGTCTCGTGTAGACGTGTCCACTGAATGGGCAACTGAATGCTTAGTTTTCCTCACAGAAGGGCATGTGAAAGAAAAATGCAGCATAAGTCCAAAGAAGGGCCTTACAGAATATCTTATGGAAAAATCTAAGTGCCTTGCTGCAGAGCCTCACTGGGTATATCTACATGTATGCTTTACTGCAGAGTAATTAGCTCTGCAGTAAAGCATCACCATCTATACATGTGCCCCTATCAAGGTGCAATAAACTAATTAACTCCACTGTAAGATAGTACTGTTTACTGTCTTATGGCAGAGTGATTTACTGTGCTCAAATGTACATGTAGATGCTGACTGTAGGCATCCATTGCACTCAGTCAGCCCAGCCAGCCAGGGGCCTGGTCCTCTCCAGCTCAAATGGCTGCTTTCCAGGCACACATGTAGACACTGTGCCCAGGAGCAGTTAACTTTGGCTCAAACTGCTCCAGAGTTTCTTGTATTGCATTAATTGCACATGTAGATGAACTAGCTGAGGAGCTGAAAAGAGAATGTTACTTTGTCTAGCAGTAGTCAGCTGCTGTAACTTCCTCAAAGGGAAACAAAGTTTCATACCTTTCATGCTGAGAAGAAGTGTCATTCCTCTTCCCCTTCGTGGTTTGTAAGGTATGCTGCCTCTTATTCCCTCTTCAGCTTCTAAAAAAGCTTCCAGGTCCAAAAAGCTCTCTAAGGGCTCTATCAGGCATCATCTGTAGGAAAATCCTACTTTCAGTACATGGTGAGAATGAAGACTTTACTCTAATACTCCCTACTTTTGTCCAGATTGCCTCTAGATAATGTTAAGACCAGTACTAACTTGATCCTTAGTTTCAGTGCCTTCCTGAAAGGCACCATGCTGTTGGTATTGGCATCAGAGGCCTATGAAGCAATCAGGGATTTGTTTTATCTTTCACTACTGGACTCTCCATTACTCTAGATGGAAATTATCTTTCTTTCTCTGGTCCTGACTACAATTTCCAAATCTGTTTGTAATCCTTGGTATCATCCACCATATACTGCTTAGTACTGAGTTGTGTCAGTCTCTCACAAAAGTCTTAGACACGTTCCCTTATTTCAGCAGAAGACTGCCGAGTGGCCAGAACACCTCTTCAAGAAGCTCTTGATGCCTTGGAAGTTGCATCCCATTCTGTGGTGACTGCTGTGATTCTGAGGTGATCTTCATCGCTAGGTACAGACATTCAAAAAGCCTGAGTGCCACAAAAAAGCAGTTTGGCAATGCTACTGTGCAGTAAGTCCAGTTACTGTGCAGTCATGTAGCACTTGTATAAACAAGTACTGTACTGTACAAGTAACAACTGCACAGTCAGTGTCTCATGTAGATGTCTTCCTCCTTTTACCCAGGGGAGGAAGATATATGAGGTCTAATCTAGATTTATGGAGAGACAGCTTCTTTATTAAGAAATAGAAGTCTGTGGGATTACAGTTGACTCCTTTGGATCACGATGAGTGTGAAATCAGAAACTTCTAAAATTTGATTGTTTATGCTGAAGTAATGTTCACAATAGACTAGGTGCTTTCCACATATGTAGAGAGATACATAATCCCTGTTCCAACAGTCTCTCAGACATTTTGCTTATTAGAACACAAAGGGTGCATCTACATGAGACACTTTACTCGAGATTAGAGCAAATTACTGCACAGTAAGTATCATCACCTACATGTGCAGATACATACCGCATAGTAATTTGCTTGTAGCAATTTACTTGGGAGTAATTACTGTGCAGTACAGCATGTGTAGACAGTCAGCTAGGCAGCACGGGGCAGGAGATTGGACTGCTGGCAGGGTGGGCTCTGCCACCAGAGCCTGGGTGGGGACAATGTCCCCCTGTCCCAGCAGCAGGGAGCTCCTAGCCCATGCTCCATGATCACTATGATTGAGTGGGGGTTGGGAGATTCTTAGCTCCTGGTCTTGGCCCCCTAGTCCTGGAGCTGAAGTTGGGAGAGAAGAGTCTTGCAGCCCCTGCTTCACAATCGTGATCATGGAGCATGGGCTGGGAGCTCCCTCCTGCTGGGACAGGGGGACAGTCCCAGGCAGACGAGGAAAAGGATGGCATGCTCTTCTGGGCAGGAATTTCTTAGCCACCAAACAACTTTGAGGTAAACAGACTATTCCAACTTTTCTCTGAGCCTAACCTATATAAAATGCACTATGCCAAACAGGAGATTTTACCACACCTTTAACTCTCCTATGAAATATAGACTTCCATTTCTACCTGGGAGAACTTTTATAATCTTTTCTCCTATCCTGAAGAAGGGTGCTTGCAATTGCCTGAAAGCTTGCAATTAAAGAAATTCTTTTGCAAAAAACTAGTTGGTCTAATAAAAGATATCACCTCTATATGGGAGTTCTGATTTCTTTAGCCTTTGGGGTTACACATGATCCATAATTTTAGCTTTTCTCTGCAGCCATGAGGGCTAGAAGCTGACTGATTTATTTTCTTCCTAAATGACAGCAGAAGTCCTCATGACTCCAGGAGCTGGGCCTTAAGAAAAAACAAGTATGATGAGACTCATGGTAAAATATTGAAAACTGGTAGTACCAGTACTATTAGGCACTACCCCCACCTTTTAAGGAGATGTATTAGCCATTCATAGGGAAACACTATTTCCCATTCTCATTTTTGTTAAACAATTCACAAGGCTTTGCTCTAATTCTAACAGCTATTTTTAAGGAAGTTATCAGCTTCTTTTCAAATTTGTTCACATTTACTGTGTAATCCCTTATAAGTTGTGCATTGCTGGGAGGGTGAATTGTACCTGTATGGGAGAGAATTTTATTAGCAACCCATTATTATTTTTATGTTTTCCTAACTGAGCTTTCATCCCTTTTGGCAAAAGAATAGGTTTCCTACCAAAACTGAGATATTCAGAAGGCAGATTTGAAAGCAAGTATTGTCTTAAACACAAAGCCATGGAGCTGCAATAGTATCTTCCCCAAACAGTGCCATAAACCCCGCCACACTGATGACTGAGAGTACCAAGGAAAAAGGCAAGTTGAAAAGTTTGAGGTGCAGTTATATACACATATATATTTCATAAGTACATGTATGAGTTAGTAGAGTGACTGAGCCATTATTTCAGCAGAGCCACATCTGTATGTATGTCAGGAGTCAGTTAGCAGCTCAAGTGCCAGTAGATGACACTCAAGGATACATAGGCTAGGGGCAGACATTCAAAAACCCGGAGCCTGAACTGATTCAACTTTTGCAGGTTAGTCTAACCTGGCCAGGCTGACCTGGGTTGTATCTGGACAAACAAGCTCTCTGCACTGAGACAATGTGGGCTCATGCCTGCAGTTGCTGAGGCCAGGCACAGGGGGCGCTAGAGCTGGCTCTCGCCTGCAGGGAAGCTGTCGGGGTAGTGGGGTGGCCAACCCAGGCTGAACTGGCCAGAGAGTTTGAATTCCCCCTTTCAGTGCCACTGGCAGGGACTGGAGGCACATCTGTCCGCACTCCCCCCTCACTCCCTGCCCAGAGTAGGCCCCCGGCTGACCCCTCCACCAGAGGTCAGAGGGAAGAGAAGTAGCCCCATCCCTGCCCAGCTGTGCCTCCTCCCTGCTGCTGCAGTGGGAGGTGGTAGGGCCCTTATTGGGGCAGCAGCCCCTGTCATACTGTGGCGGAGTGCAAGCCCCTTCCTGGTGAGGGGCTTTGCTGTGGGGCTGGCAGAGCTGTGGACGGCTATGCACAGCAGTGCCAGGGTACCAAGCAGGCCAGAGCCCTGCCAACCCCCTGCAGTGCTCCACAGTGCAGCCTCCCTGGGAAGGGGCTTACGCTCTGAGAGCCTAGCAAACCCTGCTGCCATGCCAGCGGCCAGCGATTGAATAAGCCCCCTCCAGCCAGGAGGGGCTTGCCCCAAGCAGGGAGACACCATTTGCATGGCATTGGGGTTTGCTGGGCCGGGTTACAGCCACTGCCACTCTGTGCTCGGGGCCAGCTCTCTCCTGGCTGGAGGGGACTTGTTCAGGCAGTGGCCCCAGCACAAAGCAGTGATGACTGCAGCTCGGCTGAGCAAACTGTGCTCCGGTGCCAGCGGCTGAATAAGCCCCTGCCAGGAGGGAGCTTGGTTCAAGCACAGAACAGTGGTGGGGGCTGGGCCCAGCTCTGCCCGCAGCTGGAGCAGTGACTGGTGAGTAACTGTGAAGGGCAGCAACCCGTCACGGCTGCTCGGAGCATGAGCCCCTTCCTAGTGGGGGCTGCGCTGTGGAGTGCTGCAGAGGGCTTGCAGCACCCTGGCCCACTTGGGACCCCAGCACTGCTGTGCACAGCTGGCCACAGCCCTGTCAGCCCTGCAGCACAGCCCCTCACCAGGAAGGGGCTCATGCTCCCCCACAGTATCACAGGGGCTGCTTCCCCCAGTAAGAGGCCTGCAGCCTCCTACTGCAGCAGGGAGTAGGCAGGCAGAGATGGGGTTATTCCTCCTCCCTCTGGCTTCCAGCAGAGGGGACAGCTGGAGGACTATTCTGGGCAGGGAGTGAGGGGGGAGTGCAGGCAGACCTGGCTCCAGTCCCTGCCGGTGGCATAGAGAGGGGGAATGTAAACCCCTCTCTGGCCAGACCCGCGCCCCTGCCGGTCCCTGCTCGGGCTGGGGAGCAGACGGGAGGGGCCAGCATGGCTGGGCTGGAACAAAGAGTCCAGCACAGAGAGCATGCTGGGATGCCAGCTAGCGGGTCTCTGATTTTACTCAAACCAGGAAAGAGTCTGACAGATATTGCATAAACCAATTTGAGCCAAATCAGAGAAGTCTGCATGCAGCCAGGTTTATTTCAAACTGGTTTTATCCATTTTGAACTTGGTTTATGTGCACTGAACATCTGTTCTGTTACAGATTTAAACCAGTTTCTGATCACTTAAGCAAGTTTAGTGTCTGTCCCTGGCCATAGCCTATTTCCTAGGTCTGTAAAACTTGGGAAACTACTTGTTGTGCACTACAATCAGTCTTCTTTTGCTGGCCTTTACACCAGCTCTAAACAGCTATTCATTACTGGACAGCGTCTCTCCCCCAGGCAGTTTTCACTTTAGAGGAGCCAGGGATCTCCTGAAACTTCTGAAGTTCATTGACTTGAAGTGATCTGTGTGGCAATGTGGAAAGTGAGTATATGCCGCCTTTGGAAGTCCCTGTTGCTGGCACTGGGAACTCCTACCACATTTTCCTGCTGACTTGTGTGTCTCTTGCCACTTTAAAGCTGTGGTCAAATATACTTTTAACTTCTTGAGACCCTGAGCAAAGAATCTGAGGAGTGTAAAATATTTTTTAGTGGATAAAATTAAGTGAGGCAAACTTGAATGCATTAGCATCTAGAAATAAACCCTACCTCTTAAAAGAAACTAGTTCTTAGCCACTGTTTATGGAGTGTGAAACTGCCCACAGGTGACAGATGTGGGGGTGGAGCCAGGGCACAAAAAAATGTTGACTTATTTTAAAAGCAGAAATTAAGAGAGTACTTAGAAATAAGAGTTACAGATGGTGGGGGAGGAAAATTTTTTTGTTTGTTTTTTTAGGTTTACATTGACTGAATCATGTGACCTAAAAGATCACCTGGGGAAGCTATAAAAAGGAGCCTTGCTCAGTTGATAGGAACCTGTTTAGAGCTTGAAGCCATCTATGCTTTGGGAGCTTTGTTAGGGATTATTGATCATTAGTCTTGAAATCAGTTTCACAGTAGCGTGAGCTTGTTGCTTAGTTCTATCAGTGTCTTGGCTGTTAGCTAGTTAATTTTATATCTACTATAACTTCATTAGTCTTCACATTAGAGTGCAGCTGAATTTGTTGATTTAAAGAAGAAAGATACTTTTTAATGGAAGAACAGTGTGCAGGTCTATAGCTCAGGGTGTTTCTCACTCTAAAGTTCATGATTAGAGTAATACAGTGATAGGCTTCAGACTGTACCAGACACTTTTTTTAAAACCAAGAGATTAGGGGAGAGATGAACAGTGAAACCTGTGTAAATGACTCCTCTTACTAGGCATTGGGTTTTGTGCCCAGAATTTCTCCTCAATGTACAATTTTATTCCATGTGCAATTGCATTCCCCTTCTACTAAAGATTAGCTCTGTAAGAATTTTTATTTTTGTTGGGTCCTTTAGGAGTTGCTTATACCACATTTCACTCTCAATTACATTACAGGGAATATTTCACTTCCCACCATCTGCCTTGTTATTTTTGTGTTTAGGTGTGTGTGTGTGTGTGTACACGTATGTATGTATTCTTCACAAACGCTTAATTTTGGGATATATTAGCAGGGGCTTGCATTTTTAATTCAAATTACACATTTATTTTTTACCACTTATTTGTGACCCCGGTAGTGTAGTACAACACACGGGTGTGTGCCCTTAAGGCATAAGGGTTTATGCAGTTAATTTAGTTATCCTTTCTGAGGCTATGAGGGACCTTTTTCAGCAGCAGGGCCAGTGTGATGAGATGGCACAGCAGGCTGGATCAGGAGCTCAGAGCCCAGGTCTCTTCAGAGTTCCTGCATGGGGCTTGATGAGGTGAAAATGGGGTGGGAGGCTTTGCTATTATATAGCTATTATCTTCTATAGGGGAAGAGCTAATGAAAGTGTGTGGAGGCAATTGCATAGGGTGGAAATTGCCTTCATAAAGTAGTTGTTCACTCTCTCTTCAAGCTATGAGAGATTTGTCATCTTCACACTTCATTGCTAGCAACTGGCCTACCACTCAGCTTGCACGTTTCACTGAAAATTTAGCAATGCAAATATCCACCCCAGCAGGTCTAGAGACTAAGGTAGATTTACCTAGATATTTTGCTGTGGAGATGCATCCTTGTTTGTAAAATGCAGAAGCCTAAATCCAGTTTCAGAAGCAGAAACTTATTTATAGCACATTGTTAGGCCACTGATGTGGCAATAGCCCTTAATTACTGCAAATGAGAGTCAGGCTTCTGCTTAATCCCATGGGGACTGTAAATTTAAATGTGAGGATTGATCACTGACTAATCCAACAAAACTTTTAGTCCTTGTTCATTGGAAAAAGCTCAGTCATGTGCTATGTTGGGTCTCCAGATTGTATATTTTCACTTAATTGAATGGGAACTGGCTACAATTAGCTAGAAATGGATGCACAAATGGTGGTGGTGTGGTGTGGGTGGGGGAGGGCTTTGTTTTCAAAATGATCCTCAACACTGCCATAATTTCACAGTTTTTTTAAAGCCATAATTTGCACACAGAAAAATCTTGGTTTTTGGACTGGACATCCATTTTCTAAATTAGTTTTACTGCTATCCATGAAACTTCTGTGGCAACAGGAATGCCATACCATTTTGTGTGCATTGTACTGAATGCTCTGTTACAGGACAACATACTAAACAGCACTGGTGGGAAATTTGAATATAATTCACTGTCAGCAATCCTATCAACACCATAAACCAACAAAGCATAGCACAAGCTAAATAGATGGCAGTATGGTTTGCAGGGTGAACTGAGCTAGCAGATTACTGTACTGGTACTTTTAATTACATGGAGATGGGTTTATCTCATAAAATAAAAATGCCATTTGCAACACTTTGGTGAATATGAAGAGGCACAGTACTGGAGCACCTGGAGGTTCTGGCAGCAAAGCAGCATGATTGTACTGGATGGATTGTGATTCAGCATTACTGCAAAAATACACAGTCTCTCTGACTGGCCATCTCCTTTGCTTCCGTATTGTTTTGCCCAGCTAACAGTTTGATTTAGGTCCTTGCTGATTTAGGCATTTCCCTGTGACCTACATTGCCTAGCTTGGGGAGACCATTTCATGCTTTTTTTTTCTTCCTCATAGTGAGGTGAGCTCAATACCAGATATCTTGAGAGGGGAAATACATAGCTCAGTGTCTCTCTCTCCTTTCTTCTTGGTTCTCAAAAGCAGCAGGAAAGAATGCCACACTGAACAGCTGAGCTGCAAACAGCTGGACGTTAGGAATTCTTCCTTCCCTGAGCACAGTAACCTTTGAGGAGTTCTCCATTCCCCTCTAACCTTGCTTCCTGTGATTTTATTTTTATTTCTTTTGCTGGATCACCCGCCTGTCTTCTGACGTTGATGTTTTGCCCCAAAGTTTGGTGTCATCGGCGAACTTGGCCAGTCCGCTTCTGACTCCAATGTCCACATCATTAATGAAGATATTGAACAATGTGAGTCCAAGGATAGAGCCTTGGGGGACCCCACTGGTCACAGGACACCATGATGAGTGACTTCCATTGATTACTACATTCTGGGTCTGACCTTAAAGCCAATTTCCCAGCCAGTGGATCGTGGTGGACCCAAGGCCACAATTGGCCAGTTTCACCAAGAGGTGATCATGGGGTACCAGACCGAAGGGTTTTTTTGAAGTCAAGATATATGACATCAATCTCTTCTCCCTTATCCAGGTGATAGGTCACCTGGTCATAGAAGGAAATGAGATTGGTCAAGCAAGACCTATCCGTAACAAACCCTTGCTGGCTATCCCTTAGGATGTTGGCGTCAGCCAGTCCATTAAGGATGGCCTCTTTAATAAACTTTTCTAAGATCTTCCCTGGGATGGGAGTCAGACTGATGGGCCTATTGTTAGCTGGATCCACTTTCCTCCCTTTCTTGAAGATCAGCACCGCATTGGCCTTCTTTTAGTCTTCAGGCACTACAGCAGAGCGCCAGGAGTTTTCAAAGATCCGCGCCAGAGGCTGGGCTATGATGTTCGGCAGCTCCTTGAGTACCCTAGGGTGTAGATTGTCAGGGCCAGCTGACTGAAAGGTATCCAGAGTTGTAACTTGACAGAAGAAAAAAAAAAACCAGTGGCATGTAAGAAGGTATTAGTTAAGGTTGAACATCCCATACCTTATTGTACAGCCTCTGAATCCTCTTGCAGTTGTTTCCTATGCCACTTCCATCAGTTTAGATTCCCATACACCCTTGCACAGTAGCATGTAAGTATAAATAGACATAAGGGAATCTGAGAAGCTATATAAATCTATCCGAGTGCAAGGGGCTCTCACCCCACCCTGTATATCATCTCTGAATTTGGCCTGGTATCTTAGATCTTAGGAGTGCTGAAATGGGAAGGAATGCCAATTTTTACTCAAAGCACTCTTTAAATTGGGGAGGTGAGGCAAATTTTCTGGCAGGTGTGCCAAAACTTAGTCCTTCACCTTCCCCAAGTGCCACTCCAGCCCCTTTCCAGAACCCAGTCTGCTTCTTAGCTTCCTGCTTTCTCCCCTATCTGTCACTGTGCTGCCTGTCCCCTTCCCAGTTTGCCATGTGCTACCCAGAGGCCACCTGTAGCACCCATGTCGCATGTTGGATGCTCCTGCTCTACAGTATGCCTATTCTGACAAGATGTCTATGTTAATATCTATTATATCGCAACAACATTTGAACTCCACCAAGACTCCAAGCCAATGGCACTATATATAATGGAACTTTGAAAGATAGTGCTAAAATGTTATACCCTCCATTCTGTATTTACAGTTATGTGAATAACATTTCAGTGAAGTAGAAAAATCCCCTACAAGATATTTTATCATAAAATTAATTCCTAAAAACTGTATGTTAAAGTGGAAACTGAATGTTGCAATATAGATTCATAGATGAAAGGGTCAGAAAAGACCTCAACAGATCATCGAGTCTGACCCCCTGCCCTAGGCAGGAATCAGTGCTGGGGTCAGATGAGCCCAGACAGATGCCTATCCAGTCTTCTCTTAAAGACTCCCAAGGTAGGGGAGAGCACCACCTCCCATGGAAGTCTATTCCAAATTCTGGCCACCCTTACTGTGAAGAAGTTCTTCATGATCTCAGGACTAAATCTGCTGTCTTGTCAGTTTGTGACCATTGTTCCTTTTTTGCCCCAAGAGGTGCCCTGGTGAACAGAGCATCTCCAATTCCTTGCTGCCCCCTCTAATGAATTTATAGGTAGCCGTAAGATCACCTCTCAGCCTTCTCTTGTGGAGGCTGAAGAAATCCAGGTCCCTTTATCTCTTGTCATAGGGCCTGGCCTGCAAACCCTTTACTGTACAAGTGGCCTCCTCTGGACCCTCTCAAGGTTATCCACATCCTTCTTAAAGGACGGCATGCAAAACTGAATGCAGTACTCCAACTGCGGTCTGACCAGTGCCGCATAGAGGGGAAGTATCACCTCCTTGGTTCTATTTGTCATTCATCTGCTGATGCATGTTGAAGTGCGGTTAGCTTTGCTGATGATTTCATCACACTGACAACTCATGTTCATCTTGGAGTCCACTATGACTCTGAGATCCCTTTCTGCTTCTGCACTGCTGAGAGGGTCATTCCCCAGCTAGTATGTATGTTGGATATTTTTATGCCCTAGGTGCAGCAATTTGCATTTGTCCTTGTTGAACTGCATCCTATTGCATTCTGCCCACTTTTCCAACCTGTCCAAGTCCACCTGCAATTGTTCGCTACCCTCTGGTGTCTTCACTTCACCCCACAACTTAGTATCATCTGCAAACTTGGACAGAGTACACTTTACGCCCACATCCAAGTCACTGATGAAGACATTGAACAGTACAGGTCCAAGGACCAAGCCCTGTGGGACCCCACTGCCCATATCCTTTCAGGTTGATACCAGCTCGTCCACCACCACTCTCTGGATGTGACCCCCAAGCCAATTTGCCACCCACCGGACTGTGTAATCATTTAAGTTACAGCCTCTAAATTTATTTATGAGGATGGGGTGAGATACTGTAACGAAGGTCTTCTTAAAATCCAAGTAAATGACATGCACCTCTTCTCCTGCATCTAAGCGTTTTGTGACCTTAGTCCTTCACCTTCCCCAAGTGCCACTCCAGTCCCTTTCCAGAACAATATTAATAGAAATTGTTAATTTCTGTATAATGTTCAGAGTCTGTATGACATTAACAATCCATATTAGGCTACTGTGCAGTAAGTATGGTATGGTAGGGAAGGAGCTGAAGTCCAGAGTGTTGTGGCTGTTACTTTCCCATGTTGATCCAGCAAGCTTGGCTAGCAAATTGTTTTGAGATTTCATCTTTGTTGCTGTTTTCTTTTAGATGTTCCAGAAAAGTCAGAGTTGTGTCTAAAGAAACTTTGAAGCATGTTGGGCAGGGATCATGCGTTAGTCTCTGACCACCCATTTAGATGTTAAGTTCTTTTTTTGTCAGTGGCATTGTGGACATGGAATACACTGGATTCATTTTGGCAGGACTTGGCATAAGCTGCCATGTGGTGCAGTAGTCTGCCAGCTTTGTAACATTGTTGTTCAGGGTCTGGTCAGGAGTGCAGAATGATGGAGCTTGAATGGTGCGGAAGATGTCACCAGCATAGATGAACTTGCGGGATGTGGTTGTTGATAGATCATTTATGTATAAGTTGAACTGAGTTGGGGCTAGCATTGAGCCCTGTGACAGTCCATTGGCCTGTCTCCTTCATATACTTATCTCCTGCCCAAGGTGGACTCTGAATTATCTGTTATGGAGGAGTGTTTCGATGACTGATGATAACAGCTCTACTTGGGAGTACTCTTGACAGCTTTAGAAGCAGGCCAGTGTACCATACTGTATTGTAGGCAGCTGTAAGGTCCAATAGCACTACACCTGTCTTCTGGTTCTTCTGAAGACTATTTTTGATGTAGGTGGTAAGTGCCAGTACTTGATTGCACATGCTATGACTCTTGCGGAATCTGGCTCAATCAACACTAAGGATGGTTTTTACTTCTGGGGATGTCTGTTGTGAAATGAGGTACTCAAGGACCTTGTAGCACACAGATAGTAGTGCAAATGGTTAGTAGCTGGCCACCAACATGAAGTCTTTGCCAGGTTTTGGAATGACAATAACTTTTGTCATACTCCACTTCTTCAGGAGTGATCTTGACCTGATGATTCTTGTGTAGAACAGCCACGTGTGAGCATGGGCCCAAGTTGTTTCAAGAACTCTTGTGAGATGTTGTTGTAACCACAGTATTGCTTTGTTTCAGGCCATTTAAGATTTTCCAGTTTGGTGACCTTGAAGGGTCTGGGACTGTTATACGTTGCTTCTGATATTGCCTCAGTTCAATAGGTGCACTTTGTGCTCTTTTCCAGTGGTGTGTTGGCTACATGTAGTAGGTGACTGGCAACTTGGATTTGGGTGACTAATGGACAGTTTAATGCAGGTGGTTTTTGGGCTGCTCCAAGATTAGTTTCCAGCACTTTCAGCTAGAATGACTGAAGTTTAGCTCTGCTGTGGTTTCTTCCCGTTTAGCATGACGTGCAGCATTGAGAGACTTAATGAGGTGGTCTTATCTGGACCAGATGATCGTACTCCTTTAGGAGTGCTGCACTCTCTATTTCGAGGCCTGGGATGTATATGGGTCAATAGCCATGAGGGATTGCCGTGCAAGCGGCTTTATAAATAGCACCACAAAAACGGTTGTATACCTCTTCTATTCTGGAAGGGTACTGTTACTGTGGTCAACAATCTCACTGTACTTTAGCAAGTCCACTTTGTGTAAGTTCTATCGCATCATTTTGGGGCTGTTGATGACTGGAAGGCAAAGGCCCGTATGTATAAGCAATGGCCTGTGTTGGCTATGTAGGACATCATCCAAGACTAGGCGCTGTGCTGGTAGAGGGTGGCCATCAGGGAAACTGACCCAACACAGGTCAGGTGAGTGGAATGTTCCTCATTGCTTGTGGTCATATATCAGGAGGGATCATTTCTTGAGGCCCAGTCTACAAGCAGTTCACTGGTACTATCTGTGGACAAGTATTCCCAGTCCATGCAGTGGCTATTAAAGTCTCCCATCTAGGTGGCTGGGTAGAGCAGTGTTGGCAGGACTTGCTGTTCCCAGTTGGCTTTTGGAGGCTTGTATACGTTTGCTATGTGGAAGTTGCTGACCTGTATGGTGTTGCAGAACATGGTGGATGACAAAGGGGCTGCATCAGCAATGTTGGACCGGACATAGGTGGCACGGCTGTGCTTAGCATGAGGGGAGAAGCACAGCTGGTCAAAGCCTTTGATGTAATAATGACCACCTTCCTCAGTTCCAATGTGGGTCTCTTGCAGACAGATGAAATCGATGGAGTATTGGATAGCAAGAACTCTGATGAGGTTACACTTGGCAGCCAACAGGCCCTCACAGTTGAGTTGCAGGATTCAAAGAGCAGGCCCTATTCCAAGAAAAGCAGAGGACTGTTCAACACTGGGGCTGCTGGTCACAGAGACTGGGATTCCATGACAAAGCTCTTTCTGAGGTTCTCTTAGAATACAGTCTGCTGGTAGGTTCATTAGTTTCCCCAGGAGGATCTGGGTACTGATGGGGTGTGTGACGTGAACGCTGATCCATTGCACTCCACTGCTACATAGAATTACATGTACTTGAGATACATCTGGTATTGGTTGTGAATAGTGTTTTAATTCAACCCATAGAATATGAATAAGGCATATAATGGATTTTTATTTTGCAAATGGCTCAGGGAGATTTCCCTCTCATCTTCTAATTAGACTTTTAGATCACTAAATTGACCTTGTTGAGCTGACTGGGAGCAATAAGATAATTAATTTTGTCCAAGAAAGCTGGCATACAAATTCCAACTTGTACTTAATAATTATCCTACTGCCCTCTAGCATAATAGACCAGCATCATTTGAGAGAAGAACTACTCTCTTTGTCTGGCTATTAAAATCATTAATAAATTTTAGGCAGCTCCCAAAATATTGGAATGAATGGTTGGGTTTCTGTGTACTTAAATATCTTGCATCTCTAGCTGAAGTGAAAGGAATGAAAATGCATCATTTAATGAAGACTGTCCCAAGAGTTTTAGACCCCAGGTGTTTGTGCTAATGGTTTCCTCAACCATAGTGTAGAGAAACCAACAATATATTGATTCATATAAATAATTAAACATGTGACTCAAACCCTTTTTGTACAATATAACAGAGGTTTGTAGGGACAAGTCAAAGAGGCTGGTATTAGTTCTGACATCTCTTTCAAGGACCTGGAAGCATGTTAAAGCAATTCACAGGATGCCAGCTAAGATAAATGATACAAAGGGGAAGGAAACTACTATAAGGGGCTGAGAGTAGATAAATCAAACCAGTATACTTGAGGGAAAGAAAAGTTCAACATTACTAATAATTTAGCAGAATAGAGAAATTTAAAAAATGTAACACCAAAAGAGAGTCAGAGGTATTTACATAGTGACAATGAAGTCTGGAGGGTCTGGGGCTGAACCTTTGTGAAGGGAATTTTACCTTTAGTACTCTGCTGTTATTGAGGAGTTTGGGGATGATATTCATGGGCTAAGTCCATCTCAGGCAAGAGTCTATTGATTTCTCTGGAATCTACAACACAGATGGACCTGGCACATTGTACACCACAGACTTGATTGAATGTATTGAACAAAAGTAGTTTAGGGTTGAATTAGGCATTAAATGTCCTGGGTGAGACAGAGCTCTATAGCAATCCCTGTGCTTCAGGGGACACAGATTTTGCTCCTTCCCATAACCCTTTGTCACCAAACACCCTGAAAAGTGGAAGCAGAGGCAAGGTCCTAGTTTTGAAGCAGTTTTAAATTTCAGTATGAATAACAGGGGCACTGCTACAGGGGCACCATTACTGTGAATGATATAGAGTAAATATACTAGGCTCAGCATTTCACTCAAATATCGCTCTGAACCCCAGCCTATTAATCTGATAAGGGTGCCTACAGCATCTTAAAGATTTTAGTGACATTTGGTAAAACTGGAGCAACACACTGATGAATGAGGCCTTTTGTACTTTTCACTGCACAGTTTATTTGAGAGCAATCTTGTAAACGTTTGCCTGTGTACTGGGATATGTTAATGGATTTGGGTCTGTTACCAAGTATTTAATATACAGATTCACATGAAAATCTATACACTGTGTGGTGTTCAGCACCTTGATGGCTCTGAAGTTAAGTGAAAAGCTAGTGCATGGAAGCATCATTTTAATTAACTGTTTTTAAAGTTTTCATTTTGTATGTCTTTATTTACAGCGTTACCTTAGGGACTGCCCCTTCTTTCTCTGACTTTGCCCCTGAATATGTATTCCCTTTAGATGCATAATAAAGAGCTAGAAGTTTGCATATGCTGGGGGAAAAGGAGTCTGTGAAATGCAAAAATCGGTCATGTGCTGCCAAAGTTTTAATAAGGGGCCAACTCCAAGCTACCTGCCTGCTTTGACAATACAGATAATACCCCATGGGTAAATTACATTTCCTTCGTTGCTCTCCCAAATCCACCATTCTGGATTCTGAGAAGATTTCCAAGGGAAAGGTCAGCAATATTCTGCTTAACTCTATAGACACTATTAGTCATCTGTGAGCCTTGAGGCTATTCTAACTCCGAAAGCTCAGGTCACTGGTGAACAAGCCTAGTCATGCTGCATCCTGCTTCATCTTCCTTTTGGATGAGGTGGGGGGAGGATAGGGAGGCTCCTCTTAGCCCACTTCTAACTCTCTTCTGCCCAGGTTCGTTTGCTGCTCATTCGCACCTGATTCTTAGGCGAATTGTACTCTTTGGCACAAATGTGATTAGATAAGATGGCTTTGTAGCTTTGCTAAAGACCCAATGATCCTGATGCTATCCCACAGCGGGTAATTGAGCCTAAATCCATAGCAACAGATTATTGTGGCCAACCTGCCAGCTCAGGGCATCTACTTTGTATTCTAAGAACATCAGACATTTCTGCCACCTTGACTATCTTGTCCCTTTTTTGTTTTGCCCAAAGTTGAGGAAATTGCTATGATTCAGCATAGTCCACTTGAAATCCAACCACAGAACTAATCCTTTTTTTCCGGTAAGGGGAATAAGACTTTAAGTGATTAATTTTTCTGGAATGGGGACTAGTTTTGATTAGTTTTTTTATTCAATTAATTTGAGCCAGTAGCCACTCGATTTCCATTTTTAAATGCTTTAGTTGTAATTCTTTTTCCCTTTTGTGTCCCAAAGGTATATCTCAAAACTTGGATATTAATTTACTATTTTGTTTCCCCTCAGAAAAACAGGTCAACATCTCCCTACTCAAAGCCTTGAACAACTGTTTAGTGCTGTTTGATGGTGGGATCGTATTAACACCTTTGACACTGGGCATAATTATTCCCTTGATATTGCCATATAGGGGGACCTCACACCCCAGGTCCAATGCACAGGCATTACACAGCTTCTTTTAAAAGTTGTGGGTGAATTTGCTGGAAAAGAGGCTTTGTTTTGAGGGGTTTTTTTTGTTTTTTGTGTTTTGTTTTGTTTTTTGGTAGGTGGGTCTCCCCTACTGGTTGTTGGTCTTTTCTAGCAGGGGATATATAAGTTAGGGGGAGACCGTGTTTTCTTGGATGCTCTGTAGTGGTGGTGGTATCTGGGAACAGGTATCCCATTTCTTGGCTGAAGAGGACTGGGATGGCTGGGACACCAATTTTTCTTCTAATACTGGCATTTCAGACTCCAGCATAGACTTACACAGAGTACTGTGCTGCTCTAGCTGCTGGTTGGATTGATGAGGGGAAAGGGATGCAGGGTGTACCTAAATTGTATGTGCTTTGTGCCCCAAGAGATGCTGGCCTTGGATTTAATAAAAAATCCTTTTCAAGTAATTACTGTGGCAATGGCTGCCCCAAAGAGAATGTAGCCACAAGCCCATGCGTCGTAGTTTCAGAGGGCTGAGAGTATTAGCAATCAGATCTGAGGTCAGCAGTTTACCAAGTACAACTGATTCCTTTCCACCTGAATGTATGGGAATGGCATGAGGACTAAGGTGAGTAGTGGGGGGTTATTATTAATGTTTCTTTAGGATATACCCCAAACTTAATGGATTCACTGTTCAGAACAAGCAGTGTGTGGTGAGTAGAATATTTTTATGTCCCATTCAGCTTCAGGGGGCAGGGGTGCTGCCTAACTGTCAGCTGCTTTTACAGTCCTATCAGGCGGTTAACATTGACTTAGCCATTCAGTTTCATTTTCAAAGCTACCAATGTAGGAGAAAGGATAGAAACATCTCTTTGCGGGAACTGAAGTTCTCCCAGGTAGAACAATCTCTATGAATAAGCAGCTCCCCATAAAATCCTCAGTAGCAAAACCATACTATGTGTCACAGCAAACTGCAAATCTTAACAAGGAAAAATGTGAAAGAGTTATGTAAAGGATGGGCTCTCATGATCTCACTGCATACACCAGGCCTTCCAGTATCTTATCCCTGCACCACTTCTCTTTTGCACCATGCACATGTCCTCCCCTGCCATTCTTTATGCACCTTTTGTCATGTGTGCCCCTGATTTTGTCATGTTGACAGACAGATGGTAACCCACCTACCAGGGGCACTGTTAAAATAAGTGACTGTTAAAATAAACACACAATCTAAATTCATAAGCTAAGTAATGCAATAAAACCATCCCAACGCAATGGTTATTTTCTACTAGCCCTTTTAATTTAAAATGTTCTGGATAGTTTGATAGTTCTGACATGCAATAAAGTCCTGACCTGCTTTCTTCCAAATTGTGATGTATATTGCTTTGGCTTAATATTATATCGCCATCTGGAATCCAGTTGGAAGCAAATCCATGTACATTACATAACTTGAATTGGTTTATACAAGGAGAAGGGGATATAATAGCTTAAGCCTTTAAATAAGGATAAGTATGATACCAGGAATTTGCTAATATTATCTTGCTAAATTTGAGTAAATGCATTTCATGGTACATTATTTAGAGATGGAGATTGTATGATTTTCCTCAGCTCATTTGAGAGTTGTAATTGGTAGGAATATTTTCCCTGCTGAGGTTGTTAATCCTCCTGCACAATCTAGTCTCCACTGTCCCATGTAACTGGGAAGTCACAAACAGTGGAGCAGGCAGAGCTATGTAGTCTCTCTACACACCAGGTTTCCTGAGGATGAATTGTGCTCCCCACAAGGTGCTGGATTGTGCACTGTTTTACCATTGTAACCTTATAATTTCACTCCTGGCTTTAAAGAGAATTTTTGACCATGTAAGAAATGCAGATCTGGACCTTTGTTTAGGACTTTCTTGTAGATTTCTAAGTACATAAGTCATACTTTACATTGATTTTGAAATAGTACTTACACAGGATGAATTGTATGTTATCCAAGTTGGAGAAAAGTAGGGCTGGAAGGAATGTCCGGAGGTCATCTAGTTTAACCCCCTGCCTGAGGCAAGATCATCCCTTTCATAACTCCGGAGGAAGTCGCTTCTTTGTCTGTGAATATGAAGTAGAAGCAGAATATGGAGGAAAGTACTTCACGTATTAATTATACATAATGAAATTACACTGGTTAAAATTCTAACGTTGTACACAACACAATGCATTTATCTACTTAATTCATATTTATATTTTTATCAGGGGCATCAGGAGCAAATTGATTTTCACTTTTAAATGTAAATTTAGATCTAAGTAGAACAATATTAGCAAGTTGCTCAAGGCCCAATCTGAAGTCAACAGAAGCATTCCTATAAATTTCAAAGGGCTTTGGTTCTCCACTGCTGAATTTCCAGGCGGTTTCCATACTTTTGCAGAGAGAATAACTTGTATAATTGTTCTAAGCTTTGTATCTTGGAAGTAACATTGCTGGAAGACTTCTGAAATGGAATTCTGACCATGTACTTGTCAGGCAGCTAGCTCTGGACTCAATGCAGTGAGGATGTGTACTATTGCATTCGTTCCATACAAGTAAATAGCTCTGATTTAGATGTATGAAGTGTTGGAAATTAGGGTCATATGTATTCCAAGATCATGCAGAAGTAGGGGTTGTGCTTTCTATGTCAGTAAGGAGGCATGAGTCTAAGCCAGAGTTGGTACAAAAAGAAGGAGCTGGAAGAAAGCGAAAATTCCAGCAAGCTCGGCTCCCTGGTATGAGCCAAAATAGGCAAGCAGACAAGAAAACTAGAGAAGTGACAAAGAGAAGAGGGACCTATCTAAAGTGAGTCCTGTGAATTTAGTCTGTCTCCTCTTTTGATCTAAACAAAGGAGGAGATTAATTTGCTGCAGTGCAAAAAAAATCATATTTAAAAGATGAATGAAAATTTTGCTTCAGAAACTCTTGAAACTAACTTCCTTTTCTAATCTATTATTTACTTAATTTCAATTAATTTTTCAGGCTTTACATTTTAACAACAGCAGCATCCGTTACACAAAACATCAAAATATATGATAAAAATTTTAAATGCTAATAAATTAACTAAAGAGGAAAGAGAAGAGGCAATGGTTAGACTCTTCTGTAATGCCCTCCAGAGAGCTAAAGTTTAGCTGAGATGTATTCTACATTTTATTCTGCAGTCCTACTGTTATCTCTAGGATTTCTGACCACATAAAGAATATAGATTTGGACTCTTTTTTGGGACTCCAATATAAATTTCTAAATGCATAAAATGTCTTTACATTGCACTTTACATTTATTAATAGTATTTATAAAAGGAGAATTGTACATTACTCAAATTTTGTAACTCTGAGTTAGCATTAAATGATGTTTATGTGTTGCTGTATAAGAGGGAAAAAAAATTGAATACCAGCTATAATATCTGAAATTCCAGTCTTTCTGGACTAGGTTGGCATAAACCAAGAAAGCACAGGAAGAAACATTTCTGGGAGAGCCATATTTTTTTCTGATGCACTAGGAAGCCTTGTTTGACTTCATCTTTCCAAATTCAGGTTTTGGGATGTGATGTTAACAGACATATGCTTAGACTCTCTAAAGACTCACATGTGTGTTTAACTTCATGAATCATGAGTGTTTCTGTTGAAATTAACTGAGGCGAGACGTGGCAGTAGAGCCCTGCAGTAGTGAATAAGTCCTGGGCATTTCTCACCAGTTGCTGCAATATAGAAGTTAAATATAAGTCACTAAATTTATACAGTACATTATTGCATCAACACTGATACATTAAACCTTTATTAAGAAACAACCCCACAAGATCAGTGAAGAGGCCTGAGGTACCATAGTGTCCCAAAGGAATGAGCAAAAGAAGTGATGACATTCACCTGAATCAGTTTTGAACCCAGTCCAACAATTTGCTTCAGATAGGCTTCTGAATGGTAACAGCCTGGTTACATAGCCACTGAACAGACACAACACTTGAGCAGTAAACTGAGTGGGGGGAAAAATGCTCTTTAAAAGCCAGTAAAGCTCTGGCAGTCCCAAAGAACCCAGCTCCCAAGACCCCAGAAGCACGGGTCTAAGCAGCCCCTTCCCCCGCACACACTTGGGCAACTCCAGTCAGGGTACCACAATGAAGATTTTGGTAAAATGTAGGAAAGGTCTTTCCTGAACTTCATGTTAATGAGAAGGTGGGTTAGAACATTGCAATTGTGGGCATTTGGCCTCATCTTCCTTTTCCTTTGCCTTTAGCGAACTGGGGTTTTCCTTCCATACTCAGGGACTATTGGGACACTTGCTGCTGGGAGGTATGCTGGGCTGGGTATTCATTACCACTCCTTGGTAGTGGTTGAGAATATTACAGTGCCTAAAAAGTGACTCTTCTACTTGCACCCCTTGGCTGGGTATGTGCAGACACCTAAGAACGGGGGTAGTTGTCAAGTGGTTCCCAATCAATGATGTTCTTGGAATGATTCAAGTGATATGTCTGCCCTCACCCAAGAGCTAGAGTGTGGAGTGGAAGCAGGCCAGTTTGAAGTGGGCAGAAGGCAATCAGGTTTGTGTTGACTCTTAGTGTTCACTGGACTGACCTCTACCCTTTCATGCCCCAAACAGTTAACTAAATCAGGGCTGAAGTAAATTGATCAAGTGTCTGGAGAGAATTAAAGAAACCTGCACTGCTCCTACATGTTAGACTCCTGGGATGTATGAAGAGAGGAGCTGATTTTCCAGATATGTCTTTAATAAGCAGTAAATTCTTAGGTGCAGACAGAAGTGCAGCCCCCAGCTGTAACTCAGAATGATTTTTCCAAAGTGCTCTGAGTTACAGTGTTACTCCAGACCAAACAGAAGTTCACTGTTGGTTCCAGGGGGAGGGGAATCTAGCTAGGGGCTGGAAACCTGCAGCCAGGTTCCTATAGCAATGGCCAGGGCTTCCTGTTTTCATAATAGGAGAGGGAAAGGCATCAGAGGAAGCTCATTCTTGGGGCTTCCCAGCTGACAGGTGGGGTGAGTGAATTGGGGTCCTCTCCCCTCCCCCCCACCGCAGAGGAGCTTGAGTACACTTGTCCCACCCCAGACTGAACTCCCTCCACTCCCTTTCCCCCCTCTAATTGTGAAAACAGCAACAGGATGGGAACTCCACAGACACAAGTTACAAAAGATGCTACATTTTGAATAAGCTTTATCTGATACCTCATGCAGTGAGGGGTCACATTTTCACCTTCCCGGCCATATTGAAGCTGTCTGCAGCTGTGCACTTGTGTGTGGTCACAGCTCTAAACTGCTTTCTGTGGGCAGATTGGGTGAAAATTGTCACTTCTTCTGTCTGGACCCTTTCGATGATTAAACATGCATACAAAGGGCCAGTTTTAGACTGACTTATCCACCTTCCAATTGCACTGGTTCAAATAGGCATGGGAGGGATGTGAATTATTTTAGTATAGGCATGGGAGGGATGTGAATTATTTTAGTATAGGATTTGGCCAACAATCTTTGGATGAGACATTAAACCCTTTTCTGAAGTTTGCATTCAATATCTCAAAAGCAAAATACCTGTCAAGTGCTGCAGAGTTACCAATGTTATGCATTATAGATCATTAACTTATTAATGTTACACTCTTAAAAGATCTGCATTAATAATTTAGTGCTGAATGATAAAGATATAGTCACATTTGACAGTGCATGCAAATTTGTATCTCAGTTTGAATCTCACATGCTATATTCAGAATGTAAAATCACCATATTATAAACAGTACTAATTTAATTAGTATTCATCTAGAAGAAAACATCCTTTGGCATTTGGCAGTGTTTGAACTTTGAGGGCTGTTAGTTCAGAAATAGCTAATAGAAAAAAGATTCCTCTCTGCTTAGGGAAAGTCTACAAAATTCAGGAAAAATAGAAATTAAATTGTCCACTGTATTTATTTCCCAAGCACTTATTTATGCCAGTATAAAAAAATTACTGTAACTTTATCACCTTTTCAATTTAAAGCACAAATCTCATTAAGTGTTTTAAATGATTAATTAAATCACAAAATTGATGGAAATAGTATTCATGGGATATACCTGAATTTATAAATGACAAGGCTAATTCCCTCAGAAAGGAAAGAATAAATGAATTTCCACTTCATTTGTGGTTCAGTTTGTTGTAAACTGCAGTTGGCAGTTAGTGACACTTGCAATCATGTACTTCGCCTAGTGGAATATTTGGACTTTAAAGCAGTGGTGACTGGAGCCATTTTTTTAAACTTTCAGTTAGGCAATTGGATCTCTATAGCATTGGATAAGAATCCTAAAATTGCTGATGACCTCCAGTCCTTAGGAGTCGCACTGCACTTCCGAGGTCAGTTGACAGAATGTGTTTGCTCATGTTCACTAATGATAATGCCCCAGTAAACTAATTAAACAATAGTACAAAGCAGTAGCTGTCCTTTGTGTACCTATTTGTACATGTGCTAAATATGGTCAGACTCCCCTCTTCCATGGATTCTCCTTTCTGTTAACTAGGCTTGAAATGATATCTGCTGTAGGCTGCTCAGGGGTCTCTTTCAGAACTGCTTCTTCCCACTTTGTAGAGGTATGCGAAATGGGCCGTATTCGATTCAGCCTGAATCGGGGACAGTGATTCGATTTGTTGATTTGGATCACTGTCCCCAATTTGTTTCAGCTGAATTCAAATCTGAAGATTCAATACTGGTTTGGAGAATCAGAGATTCAGCCACAGACACAGCTTTTAAATGTTTTTCTACATACCTCAAGGTACCAGGCGCAGCTTGTGAATGCTGCGATCCTGGGGCAGATGGAGTGTCCCACAGGAGTGCAGTGGGGCTCCCTGCATGCTCAGTGGTGAACCCGGAAGTAGACTGGAATTACTTCCAATCTACTTCCGGGTCCACCAGGGAGCACGTGCCCCCACCCCCCAGCTTGGCAACTAGTTACAGGGGGACCCTGGGTGCCCCCCTAGATCCAGGAAGCACCAGATGCCAAATCAGGGAGGTGTGCAGGGGGTGCCCAGCACACTCCCCAGCAGAGCCAGGACTGCTGCCAAGTACGCTGGGGAGCTCTCCATGCTCCATCTGCCCCAGAATTACAGCACTCACAAGCCGTCTGCTATGGTGTGTAAACAATTCATTTAAAGCTGTGTCTGTATCCGAATTTCTGAATTTTTCCGAATCGATTTGGTGGTTTCTGATTTGATTTAGAGAGATTAAAGGGTCTCCTGATTCCCAGATCTCCAAATCTTCAGATCTGGAGATTTGTCCACCAAATTGGGCCAAATCTCCACCAAATTGAATCAGGGACTGAAGCTTCGCAAAGCCCTACTATTTAGCGCTGTCTAAGGATTTGCCCTCAGGATTGTACCTATAGGTTTCCCTCACTTTATGTATGTTTTGTATATGCAAATTCACTCTTTTTTAAAATACAACCCTTTTTATACCCAAAATTCATTATATGCAAGGTAAATTTATTCTTATGTGATCGGCAGCAGGTAAGTCTGTGGGGGGAGGGGAAAGGAAAGGGCCATGAGAGGGGGGCAGATCAAGGCCCCAGCAAAGCTATGGTGGGGTTGTAGTCACCCCAAAACTTGTTGTAGCCCTTTCAACCACCCTCCCAGTGCTGCCACCAGCCCTGACCATAGCACAGCTCAACCCCCCTGCTGGGAAGAGCCCAGCACAGCCCCACGACCCAGCTCACAGTAGCAGCTTGTAATGGCAGGGGGAGTGCCCCAGCCCCAGCCCCAGCCCTACTCCCTCCCTCACCGCTGGTGGGGGAGCAGATCGAGGCCCCACTCACTCCAGTCCCTGGGGCTGGGCTCTTCCCAGGGGCAGGGTTGAGCTACACTGCACTCAGGGCAGGTGGTGGCAGTGCTGGGAGGGGGGGGGTTGGGAGGGGCTATGGTGAATTTTGGGGTGGCTGCAGTCCCCCCATGCTCCCCCTCCTAGCACCATTGCTGCCTGCTCTGAGCGCAGCCTGGCCCAGCCCTGCTTCGGGAAGAGCCCAGTGCCACCCTGGCCCCAGCTGATTTACCCACTATTTATGCAGCTGAGGTCTTGGAATGTGTCCCTATTTGTTACCTTGTAAAGTGGGTTCCCTTCATGCAAATACAAGTTATGTGCAGTTTTTCAGGAACACATCTACTGCGTAAAGCGAGGGACACCTGTATGTCACAAATGTTGTAATTTCTAAAGTAGTTTAGTTAAACCTGTGCAAGAGACACTGTAGTTTTGTTGCCAGCTTTAGCCATTTTTAAGATGCCTTGGCTAAGTTGCAGAAGTGTTGCTAAGCAGAAGGTCCAAAGCTTGTTTCTGAGTGATCATAGTGTGAACCTTTGCAGATGTGACAATTAGTTTGGTCAGCAAAGTAAAGGAAGCTATCAAACACAATTAGACAAAGCACAAGGCTTGAAAGGAGATAAGGGAAAACCATTCATTAAATAATCCATTACACTATATCATAGCTTTGTCTTAAAATATTAGTAGTAGTGACTGATGGGAGCAAATGTATTAGATGTTATTTTACTCACAGATTCACAGAAGTTTAGGGCTTGAAGGGACTTCTTGAAATCATGGGGTCCAGCCCCCCGCTATGGACAGGAAAGACTGCTGAGCTCAAATAATCAGCAAGGTGTGCGTCCAGTCTTCTTTTGAAGATCTCTAGGGTAGAGATCTTCAAAAGACTGAATAGATCTCCCACTGGGACTCTATTCCAGAGTCTGGTCACACAAACCATGAAGAAGTTTTCTTTTTATCCACTCTGAAACCTTCTTCTAAGGGTTTATGACCGTTGCTCCTGGTTTTCCCCTGGGGCGTTTTGGTGAAAAGTTGTTCACCTAGCCCCTGATGCTTTCCCCGGATATATTTGTAAGCTGCTCCCCAAAGTCTTCTCTTTTTGAGGATGAACAGTCCTATATCTGTCAGCCTTTCCTTGTATAGCTTGCTTTAATAGATACATTTTTTGTTAGGATGCTTAGATAATTTGTAACGACAAGAGCAGCATTGTCAGAGAAGACCATCACCTAAGGTAAAAAACCCATCAGGGCCAGTGTTGAGCAGCTCTCCAAAACTGGCCCAGGAAAGGAGATAAGAAACCCTCCTAACTAATTGACACCTTCCAAGTCACAAGAGATTTAATTTAGTCTAGTTCAAAAGTTTTATTGAAACAAAGAAATGTAAATAAAACCAATCAGAGACCATTTATTAGAATATTAAAACCAGATATCTATAAATATTGGGCATAGGCTGAAGGGAAGTTTGGAGAACTCATCACATTCAAGAAGACCTGCTGTCAATCTGCATGTCACCCCTCGTCTCCCCAGCCAGTATAGGTGAGAATCTATGTTGTTCTGGCATGGGTAACCACATAGACTTTGGGATATGTTTGTTTTCGTTTTCATGTTTTAAGGTGTAAGCAACTAAAAGGTTGGGCTATAGAACTGTTTCTGCCTCTGTTATCAGACGCCTACCCACAAGGTTACCTGTTATCTGGCTAACAGCTTCTGTTAAGTGTAATTTGATTAGAGGCAATTTTAGGCTAAACTAAAATAAGATTTTTTTTAAACATAATTAAAAGTGTCCATATGGGTGGCAGCACCAAATGAACTAAATCAGTTTAATTAAATTATGGCATGCTTGTATATAGGTGAAGCCCTACGGAGAGACTTTTTCAGCCTTTATACTTCTGAATTGGAGCACATAAACACACATGGTTTAGCTGACAAGCAGACACCTGAACCGAGTCCTGTAACTAGAGTAGGGCAGGGTGAGTGGGACACTGACTTCAAGGAGGTGCCAAAATTGCCCCATCTTCACCTTGCTACAGAAGGTGCAACCGCATGCTGTCCAGTCACAAGCTGGGCAGCTCTGCAGTCTGTAGTGTATGGGCTTCAGCAGGGCTGCTGCAATTCAAGGGTAGGCTTGCTGAATACCAGATGTACCAGGCCGTGCGCTCCCCTGGTACTCTTTTTGCTTCCCTTCATCCCCAGATGCTCTAATGGGCATGCAGCTGAGCCTCCTGTGTCAAAAATCCTAGGGAGGGGCACAATTCAATTCAACTCTTCCTCCTTCCTGTACACCACAGAGGACTGTCCAGTTTCTGTGGCTGGGTGGTGCATGCTGATGCCCCCTGCTGAGCCTGTTCTTCAGCTGCATCAGTGCCAGCATATGCTATTACAGCCAAAGTATGGAGAGGGCTAGGAAGGTAAAATAAAACTCCTCTCCCTCCCCCCCCCCCACTTTCCAATGGTCCTGTCTGCCCAAGTTGCTGCAGGAGCTTGCTATACCTCTGCCCAAATCACTCTGCATCTTTAGCTCTAGCCTCTGCTCCTTTTTAGGGTTACTTTCCACAAAACCGGGTCAATTTTACACTGAATAGAATAAGCAAGGATAAAAACCATAAGCTATCTTCTTCTATAGGAACAGTTTGATTAGTGCTTAATTCTCCAGAAAAATATGTAAGTGTCTCCAGGGTGCTGCTGTCTTGCTGGCTAATAGGTAGAATATATAAGCAGGAAAACATCTTAGAGCGAATAAGCTTCAGAACTGCTGCGAGACCAGAGAGTATTCTAGAGAACTAGGAAATGTTGGTGCTTTTGAGATCAAGTTATGGCGGGTCAGGGAAGAACAGAAGATATATGGCTGTCTGGATAGTTCAGTAGATGCAATAAACCTACATTTTTAATAATAGCTAGCACTATTGTGCATGTGATAAGGCTCAGCGTCTTTTAGGTATTTTTGTTTTCAAGTAAAGATAACATTGCACCGAATACTTACCAAATATTTTAATACTGCGTGCTTATATAAGCATGCTATAGATGGTGATGAGTATAATATTTTCATCCCGGTAGGAAAGTGCACAGAAGCATAAAATAACTTCACACAAAATGGCAAAAACTCAAACGCAAAAATGTGCACTGCAGATGTCATCCCCTTGGCACAACTTTAAATGTGTCCTCAGCTAGACTGGTCATTAAGGACATTTTAGGAAACATATGCTAATTTACTTCAGCACAAAAAGGAGATTTCTTGCAGCTGCTGTTTACATTTTTGTTCCATGAAAAACTTGTCAAGAACTAAGGGTTTAGGACAAATTATATAGTTGAAATTTAAGGAATAAATGCATCTGTCAAAGCTATGGAACTACATAACCCATTTTATAAAAAAGAAAATTGCAGCATAAGGGTTTACCTTCCAAATATTGATAAGCCTCACTGCTATTAGTAATGTCTCATTACAGAGACAGATAAGTGATTATTTACCCTGAATTATGATCAGAAGTCCAACCATAGGAAAAAGCATCAACAGAATGGCAAATTAATGAAGTATCCCCTAAATGTTTTAGAAGCAAAATGTCTTTGCTTCAGCCAGTGCATATGCATGAGAGATCAATGATCCCTTAAGAATACATAAGGAAGGATTTACATTCTTAGAGCAGTTGTTCAAGTCCAAGATAATATAATGAGAACATATTCATGAGAGTTAGATAATTTATTTCTATTTGTTTAAAATTATAACAACTACTACTTTTTTGTTATTCTGAGTATTTTTTGTAATACAAATGTATTTGACTAATCATCAATAGTTGCCTCTAACATCACTTTTCTACCTGAAAAACCCTGTAATTTAAGAAAACAAACAGCAATATTTAACCAGGGTTCTTATTTATTTGTGCAAATTACAAAGTCCTTCGTCGCCACCTGCTGGCAGCAATACTTCAGAGAAAAGCTGGCATACAACATGACTACTTATATCAGTGGAAATTGTTCAGCTCATGAAGAAAGATCTATGATCTGAAACTTGTTTTCAGGTTCCAGAAAAATGAAACAAGGGGTAATGTTGTGGTTCCAGAAACTGAGTCTAAACTAATTACTTAAATATGCCCACCTTGTGTAATCTTGACAAAACAGGGAATAAATGCTTTTGCAGGAGTTCATTGTTGGTCTTTTCATAACTTAATTGCATGCAATAAGAGTTGGCTAATCTGGGATGGGGCTAATTTGAGATTAATCTAGGAACTAATGTGTTTACTCAAATCTAAGATGATGGTGAATTTCAGATGACTGCCAAAAATTAGATTCCACACAAGGAAAAAAAATAATTTGGAATTATTTTTTATTAAAAGACCTAAACTATAGCAATACTAGTAAATTGTAAATTCAACATTAGATTGAATTCAATTCAAACATTAATTTAACTTAATCTGTATTAGGTTCTCATCTTCCTGCAAAACATTGTCTCCAGTTCCATCCATGACATTGGAAATACGGCATTTCTTAGAGCCTTTATTAATGGATTCTGAAGATATTCTGTGCCAAGAAATCAGAATCCATTGGCAAAATGGTACTATGGTTGGCTGCTTAATCTTCCCACTAGGTGTAAACTCATGCTTCCCTGTCAGGAGCCAGTCTGAGGACTGACACTGTAAACAGTTATTAAAATTCACTACAACATCCAGTAGTTGGAGTTGAGATGTCATATCAGCAGGTATGTCCAGAAGATTCACAATTCATTGACTGAATTTTTGCCTTGTTAAAAGCCTTCTGAATCAGTCTAACACTAAGATTGCTCATTATTTAGCACTGCCCCAGGTCTACATTTCCACACAATATCTAACCAGTTCAGCATTACCTAGCTGGTCCAGCAGGTAATCATGACATATGCATAGCCCAACAATGTACCACATGACTTCAAGTTTTTGATGCAGTCTGATAGTAAATTTTGTGCAAGTGATGGTCTTCACCTCAGGGCTAAGCCACTACATTACAGCATTCAGATGCACCACCCACTACTTGCTTGGATTTTTTGAAGGGGAATTTTTAATTCTTTTGCTATTGCTAATGCCTTGAGTCACAGCACTTTGTAGCTTGATTGGTATTCCCTCCTTTTCTTTTCTTGAATGTACTTGAGAACTTGCTTATAAATTTCAGGAAAGCGATCTTGTTTTGGACTCTCAAATGTTTTCCGTGTGGACTTAGCATTCTTGTGTTTTCTTTTTGTCTCCATTGATATACATTTGCTTTGGTAACATTATACTTCCTTCCTGCCTCACAATTATTTGTTTTTTCAGCATAATTTATAACCTTCATTTTAAAGTTTTTATGTCATAGATGTGGTTTATTCCTTTTGGTATTTTCACATTTGTATTACTTCTTTCCTCCTTTGTCTGCATGTTCTGTCACAGGGATTTCCCTGCCATCGCTCACCCTACAGAATTTACTATGGGTTTCTATGTTTTAAAATTTTGGCCAGTCAGGGATGATCAGGCCTCGTAATCTGCTGCCTTCCCTGCTACTCTGCCAGGTTCTCGCCTGCCACCTGACCCTCCACTGAGTGCCCTACTCCCACTTGCCTTGATGCTGTCAGGTGCTTCTTCATATGCTGGTTCCCTCACCACCTCTGACTGGAGCCTCACTGTACTAGATCACTCACTAGGATGCTCATGCTGGGTCCCTCATTGCATACTGGATCCCTTGTCAGCATGCATGTTCTGGGTCTCTTGTCACTGTTGCCAGGTCCATCACCACTGCATGCTAGGTGCCTTCCCACCATTGCTTGGAGCCTTGCCATGCGTTGGGTCCCTTGCTGCATGCTGGCTCCCTTGCTGAGTGCTGGGCCCCTTGTCACTGCAGTCAGGTCCCTCTTTGCAGAATGCAAGGTGCCTGGATGGCCCCTGGGGGTCCCTCCTCCATGAGTGTTGGCCAGCCCTTGTGGGGTCTGAAGTGTGCCTGGCCAACTTCTCCTCACAGCATGCTGGGTGGCTGGATCAGGTTACTCCCAGCTGCTTCCTGGCTGGGAATCAATTAACTCTGATACTACTTCAACCAGGTGTATCTTAAACCAGTTTTGGCCATTTTGAAACTGGTTTACGCGCGCTGAACTTTTGTTCTGTTACAGGTTTAAACTGGTTCCTGATCACTTAAATTGGTTTATGTGTAACTTCTGACCCTAGCCCGTCAGACAAGGCTTGATTTCCACCCCCCCCATGTTAAATGTGGAAAAAACCCTCATCTTATAATTGAATAAATATGGTATGGTTTAAGTGTCTCCCACCAACACAGTTGCCCTCATTTAGGCCATGACACTAAAAGACCTTAGAATGAAAAATGTGGGGAGCTCTGGAGAAAGGGTTTTCTAGATGCTGGCTAAAATCCAGACCATGGGTGACTGGTGCCTGCTGAGTCAGGGAAGGCACGTGCCCCCCCAGCGGCCAGTCAGTGACTAGGGGAGGGGTCCCCCTGCGGCTGCTTGCGCTGACTGGGAAGCAAAGTGTCAGCGGCATTCCCAAAAGGGCCAGCAGTGTTTCTCCTGGCACCCCTACTTCCCAGTCAGCGCTCACGGGGGGGCACTGGCACTCCCATGTGCCCCCCCTGCCCGTCACCTAAGCATGGAGCGCTGGCTGTCACGGGGTGCATCAGTGCTCTCAGGGGGTGCTCATGCACCCCCTATGCGTTGCCACTGTTCCAGATTCAACTTTGGCTGCCAGTTTAGAGCTAGGGCAAAAGCCATCTTTTACAGAAAGGTCTCTGCAGTACTGTGAATAAGATTTAAAAGAGAACACAGAGTCCTTCTGCCTTGTTCCTCAGATGCCAAAACCAAAATCTGAGCAGAGGGTGGTGCCCTGTGACACAATAGCCTGCTCTTGCTATGTGAGAGATGCACAGTGTCTCATGATACATGTGTGTGTTTAAAGCCCCAGCTCTGGAAGCAGCTGACTACATGAGAACCACAGCTGTTGTTTTAAAAGTTTCTACTCTATAGGGCTTTACAGAAAAACTTAAGAGGATAACCTGATTGCTTCTTATATAGGCTCAAAACCAATCTAAAAAAAAGAAATCTAAAAAAGAACCTAACACTTACTACTGCTGTTCTTAATCTGATACACATCAAGTGAGTATTATGATTATTTGGGATCTGACTCAGGATTTTTTGTGAGAAGAGAGGAGGGGTTTTTTTTGCCCTGGCAAGTGTGAAATGCCTGACAAGATATAGAAGAAGTAGCCACACTCCTTCTCTTCCTCCTCTAGTACATAGTGATGGAAAGTTCCTTCTTAGCACCTATCAGCCCCATAGCTGTAGGGAGGGCAGGCTCCACTTGATCATCTTCAGAGACTAGTGTGGCTGGCTGAATTCCTGATAAGGAAGAGTAGGTGTTTTGCATCTTCTGTCAAGGTGCTGTAGCCACCATAACAACTTACAACCTCTCCCAGGGATTCTCTGGCAGCGTAGAAGTTTGCCAAGAGCTCTGTGTATGCCACAAGTAGTAAGATGAAGTGAGGCTGCTTAAAATCATTTTGATATTAGTGCCCTTGGGACTCCTGCAGCTTGTCTAACAGCATATATGGTTTGGCAATTAATTTATGCAATATAATAGTGGGAATTAGTTTCTTCTGGTTAGATACATTAGAATGAAGGCACTTAAGGCTGAGCTAATGATGATATATGTCCTGGTCATCTCATTGCAGCACATCCTAACCACACATATTCAATGAAGATGATTTCAGCTGATGATTTTGACTTTCTGTGAATAGTAAGGAAATCAGCAGCATCCTGAGAGTAACAGACTAGCAAGGCTAACAGTTGAATAAAAATTTTAAAATGAATGTGTATATAGCATGTATTAGGAAATTGAATAGTGGGATTAGAAGAGTACTTTGTCTCTTAATCCTGTATCAAAATTAATAAATTTTACCTGATTTCTAATTTTCAATCATTGCGTTTAACTTGTAAGCCCACTAGTTGATTGGTATAAAACTGGGGAGTTTGGCATTTGAGCAGAACAGTTGTATCTTCCAATAAGTAAGGTGTCACGTGCCATTTGAGACTGTGGAATAAGCACATTACATGATTGTAAGCGGGTGCCTCCTTGGCACCTGCCACGTGACTTGCTGTTGTCCCCTTTTTTACTCACCTGTCATGCCTTGTTGGGAGAAAAGAAAAGCTACAAAAGCTGTTGACAGCTAATCATACCAACAGGCATTTGGTGCTCTGGTTTCTGCTACAGCTCTTCGCCACCCCTCACACCCTGTCCATGCCCATCTGACTCCAGTTAGCCAGTTGGTTCCCTCATCGGCCACAGGCACCTTAGCCCGGCTTATTCCTTCAGCGGGCTTATTTCCTTGTCCTTCTGGTATCCCCTCTGGGTGGGGATCTCCTCCCTCCACCTTTTATATTGCTCTTGCGAGACTCACTGTCTTACTTCTGCCACTAGGCCTTTATTAGTAGCAGTCCTTTTGCTTGTCTAGGCACTTCCATGCTACACGCAGTGGAGGACATCTGTGCTCTGTTCTCTCCTGTTGCTCCACCCCAGGAGTTGGAGGTCTTTTCTTCCCTCCGCTGGAGAACTAACCATAGTTGTCGGCTCAAACAATACCCGTCACAATCCTCAGCAAGCTGCAGGCATTCCTCCTTGTCATCTCTAAGTCCTTTCACCTCTGTGCAAACGTGGTGCAGCTTCCTCACTGCTCTGCGTCCCCTCTCCAGGGGTACCAGCCACAGGAGATGTATTTTCACAGGTCCTTCTGGCCTACAGGGCCAATCAGCAATGGCTCCCATGGGAGAGTCTTTGTTTCTGGTGACCCTGCCGGCATCTGACATCATCAGCCTCAGAAGTGTGGCGTGATGGGCTTGTCTCAGGTAAGGTTTCCACTGGGGCTTTCTCCCCTTAGGAACAGGGGCTGGTAGTGATCCCCTGTTACAATGACCCTTTTCAAGTGTTAGTAAGATAGCTGTTAGTGTTGATGGTAACAGCTGGGATTTTTCTGGAGTTATCATCAGCAGGGATGGACAGATCCTTTCCTAGACTGTTGCAATGGGTCCTTGTATACAAAATCACTGTGCAGAATGAGGGTTAAAGGGTTTTGGTATTTTACTTAGTTTCAGATAATTGTACTAAGGTTTTGATAATCTTGTACAAACGGCACCCATGTAAGCAAACACCCATCACCCTTGTCAAAGGTCAAGAGCACAGATACATTAGCCTGGGAAAAATTGTGCTCCATTTTGAGTAGAAATTACAGGATCTTTAGTTTCTTAAATATTTTTGCACTGGTTTTTTTTTGGAAGCAGTTTTAACTTACCATATCTTGGTTTCCTTGTGCAGTGTACTCACTTTAAGTTTGCAGTTAGGCTGTCTGTCACTAGAGGGCTTTATAACCTAACTTAGTATAAAGTGCTGCCTCTTGGGCATGCAATTTTCTTGCCAAAGTAACTTAATGCATCTGGGCACGTATCTGGAAGTGAGCCTAGAGAAAAATAAAATCACCTACAAAATTTTCTGAAAGCTTGAGTCCCTGTAAGAAAGTTGGCTGGAGCCTCTTTTGTGCTGTCAACATCCGTTATAAGATTGATTTGTTGAGTATTTTTAAAAGTTTATTTATGGATGGATGCAATGTAGGACATTTATTTTATGTGTTCCAAGGCTTGCAGAGTTATTTTGACTAAATGAATGATTTGTCCTTGTGACTTCAATCCATTCTTTTTGCAAGCATGTTTTTATTTAAACACAAAGGAAAATCTCAGCTACATATGTGTTGAGGACAGAAGAACCCCCTCATCATATTCCATCCAGAAATAGCTGGATTGGCAAAAGTACATTGGGTCATAGAAAAGGGATTTGTCAAGGTCGTTTAGTCCAGCTCACCATTCAAGGCAGGATCATCCTTGCCTAAACCATCCCAGCAACCATGACTTAAAAAGGTTTCAGTGGCATTTTTTCTTTGACCTTTTTGGCTGCTTCTTTCTTTAGTGTCTCCTGAGCAGCATGGGGAAAAAGTCTTCATCCTTATCCATTTGAAAACTTGAATGAAGCCTTTATGTGGGTGGGGTGAACATTTAGGAATGTGAAATAGCCTATATTCAATGCTCTACATGAAGTACTAGTTCCACTGAAGTCAATGGGAATTAACCATCAATGAGACCAAGATTTCAGTCCTTTGTTTCTTTTGACTGTAGCCTTTTTGCATTCTAATGATGCCAAGCACATTGGAAAGGAAACAGAATGAAAGAGCTGTTTGGATAACATAGGCATCCCTCCTATATTCAAAGAGGCTCCTAAAATCCCTCACTAATCCTGAGCTCTCACAGCCATATCACTGATTTTATACTTTTTCTTGTTTCAAAATGGCTAGAAGAGCCCACCGAATTCAGTGTTTGATGACCTGCACTCAACTGTATGTAACTCGGATACCCTTTGTCTTGACTACAGTAATGCAGCATATTTGGGTGTGGATCCTTGGGTCCTTACAGAACTCCAGTTAGGATTGAATGCTACATGCATCTCCTCCCCACCATCGGCTACCAAGCCCAGCAAACCTGTCCTTCACTGTCTCCTACAATACTTTCCTACAAAATTTCAAGTCTTTGTCCTTACTTTCAAGGCGATTGCTATCTGGGGGCATTTCTAAATGGTCTGCTAGAACTCTGGGAGGAAAACTGCAATCGGTAAGTCCAGGGGTCACATACACGGGAACTCTAAATGACAAAGAAGCAAAGCAGAGCAGGAGACAGCTTTCTCAGAGGGCAATCTGAGGTGGTAGAATGGGATTAGAAAGATCTTTGCAAACATTGCTGCCTTCTTTTCCCCTGACACATTACTGCTGCATAAATACAAAGAAGCATTTCTTTACATTCAAATGTGGAATGGTACAGTAACCAAGTACTCTACTGCACACACAATTTCTGTCCCCTTTCCCTGGATGAGATGAAAGAATAAGCAACACATGACTGGAATGCATTCTGATTCTCTGGAGACAAGTCCATAAATCATAGAAAACCAGGGTTGGAATGGACCTTGGGCGGTCACCTAGTCCAGCGGTTCCCAAACTCTGACCGATTGGGCACCGCTAATTTAAAACTATACAACCTTAAGTACCACCAGCAAATTTTTGCCTTATAAAGTAATTATAATACATCTATTAACACATACCACTGACAGGTGCCCATATCACAGACTGAGGACCGCTGATCTAGTCCAACCCCTGCTCAAAGCAGGACCATCCCCAACTAGCTCATCCCAGCCAAGGCTGTACCTATCTGGGTCTTAATAACCCCCAAGGATGGAGAGTCCATAGCCTCTCTGGCTAATCTGCTCCAGTGCTTCACCACCCTCCTCATGAGAAAACTTTTCCTAACAAGTAACCCGAACCTCCCCTGCTGTAACTTGAAACCATTGCTCCTTGCTCTGTCACCTGGCACCCCGGAGCACATACGACCCCTGAGGGCTGATGCCCAGGAGCTCCTGAGGATGCTACTGAGGGGGCAGGGTGGATCACAGCCCGAGCTGCTGCTGCCGCCTCCATGGGGTTCCCACGAGCAGCCCCTAGAGCGAGCAGAGGGTGGTGTCAAGGGGAATGAAGCATGGGGCCAGCTGAGGCAGTACAGTGCCCACCCTACCCTGCCCAAGCCCATCAATGTAATACCTTGTATAGAATCCAGTACAGAGACACACACACATATATACACACACACACACACACAGAGTAAAATCTCTATTATCTGGTACTTCACCAACCAGAATACTTTATTAACCAGAATTTCAGCACTGTGCCATGCCAAAAGGGGCAGGACACACATGGTGCTGCACTGCACAGCTTTGCCTCCCACTGTGGTGCTGAAAGCACCAGGATGCACATGGTGCTGCACTGCTTTGCCTCCTGCTGTGCAGGGGGCAGGGGGAAGCGGGGAAAGTTTGCATGTAGCAGCTGCTGTCACACACCACCCTGTGCTGCCGCCGTTCTATGTGCAGCTGCTACCTCTCCCTCTGCCTACACCCCCCCTGCCCCAGGCTGCGCGTCTGGCCAGAAAACCTGTGCCCCAGATAACTGGTATTTCTAGCTTACTGACACCCCCCCATTCCTCACTTGTGCTGCATAACAGGGATTTTACTCTGTGTGTGTGTGTGTGTGTGTGTGTGTGTGTGTATAATATATATATATATATATAAAATTTCATAGACATTTGGGCTGGAAGGGACCTCAGAAGATCCTTGAGTCCAGCCCCCTGCCCCAGGGGCAGGAAGTCAGCAGGGGTCATAGGATCCCAGTAAGATAAATATCCAAATTTCTCTTGAAGGGATTCAGAATCAGTGCTTGGACCACCTCCAGCAGCAGTCTATTCCATACCTTGGGGGGCTCCGACAGTACAGAAGCTCTTCCTTATATCCAGCCTGAAACGGTCATGGAGGAGTTTGTGACCATTTAACCTTATCATCCCTTAGGGCACTCTAGTGAACAGATGTTCCCCCAGATCCTGGTGAGCAGCCATCAGATCACCTAAGCCTGCACTTTTTCAGGCTGAAGAGTCCCACGGCTCTCAGCCTCTCTTCATAAGGTCTGTTTTTGTGATCTGTCTCACCCAGGCATTCTCTGATCATGCCCATGGCTCTCCTCTGCACCCTTTCAAGCTTCTCCACATCCTTTTTGAATTGTGGAGCCCAAAACTGGATGCAGTACTCCAGCTGCGGCATCACCAAGGCCGAGTACAAGGGGAGAATGACGTCCCGGGATTTGCTCGAGAAGCATCTATGGATGCAAGCCAGCATTTTGCTCGCTTTACTAGCTGCAGCATCACATTGACGGCTCATGTTCATCTTGTCATCAATCATGACCCCCAAGTCCCTTTAATCTGTAGTGCTAACCAGGGTAGCACTGCCGAGCCTATACGCATGCTTCAGATTTTTCTTCCCAAGGTGGAGAACCTTGCATTTTTCGGTGTTAAACACCCTCAGGTTATCATCCACCCATTTGCTGAGCCTGTCCAGGTCAGCCTGGATCACCTTCCTGTCCTCAGGTGTGGATGCTTTACCCCAGAGTTTGGGTCCAACCCTGGAGCCAATTCCCCAGCCAGCAGATTGTGGTGAAGCCGAGGCCGCAGTTGGCCAGTTTTGCTAAGAGGTGATCATGGGATACCAGATTGAAGGGTTTTTTAAAGTCAAGATATACAACATCAATCTCTTCTCCCTTCTCCAGGTGATAGGTCACCAGGTTGTAGAAGGAAATAAGATTGGTCAAGCAAGACCTATGTGCAACAAACCCGTGCTAGCTATCCCTTAGGATGTTGCCATCGGTCAGTCTGTTAAGTATGGTCTCTTTGATAATCTTTTCTAAGACCTCCCCCAGGATAGAGGTCAGACTGATGGGCCTGTAGTTTGTGATATCCACTTTTCTCCATTTCTTGAAGATAGGCACCACATTGGCCTTCTTCCAGTCTTCGTGCACTTCCCCAGAGCGCCACAAGTTCTCAAAGATCTGTGTCAGGGGCTGAGCTATGACGCTTGACAGCTCCTTGAGTTCCTTGGGGTGTAAACTGTCAGGGCTGGCTGACTTGAAGGTGTCCAGCCTCTCAAGGTGTTCCTTCACGAGGTCAGCATTTATGGTGGGTAAGGAATCACCCTCACCCAGGCATTCCCATCCTGTAATGGGCAGGGGCACCCCATGGGACTGGTGAAAAACCGATGCAAAGTACCCATATAGCAAGTTGGCTTTTTCCTGGGCATCAGTGTCAGTTGTCCCATCTGGTTTAGCAGGGTCCAATGTTTCTCTTGCTTTTCCTCTGGCTCCCCACATATCTAAAAAAGTACTTTTTATTGTCCTTGATACTTGTAGCTAGTTGGAGTTCAGTTTATATATACAAACAAAACCAAGTCTACTCTTCCTACACTGAGATTGTCTCTGAACTTTCCTTTTAGTAGAAGAGCCCATAAACTCTCAGACCTGAAGATATTATCAGAAGGTTCCCTGTTCTTTGACAGCCCACACTCATTTTATTAGAAGATAGGAAAACAATTTGTGCTTGGAGTATGTATATCTGTCTGTTTCTTTTTCTAGACACTTAAAATCTCTCTCCATGTAATTGGGTTGATGTGAGTGGCCAGCTGCACCTTATTTCTGTCAAAAATCCTTTGTAATGCTTTTTGGTCTTAAACGTGGTTCCCTTTTGCTAACAACTATGCACTTTTTAGGTGTTTTTTCAAAGTTTTTGTTAATGGAATTAGGATCCTTTTGTCTAGAGAATTATTTATTGATTCTGTTCCAAATTCGTTAAGTGTTAAATCAGTCCTTCTGTTTGATAATGGTAATGAATATTCAAATCCCCTCCCTCTTTTATATCTATATTTTTTCCAGCTTCCCCACTTTACTATTTTTTTCACAAAGCATTTCTGACCTGATCCAGCATTCTTTTAATGGATGTGGCAGGATCAAATCAAGGTGCTTTCAGCCTGTGCACTGACCTGCTTAGCACATAAGCCAAAATTCATAAAGGCTAGAACTTGTTCCTGAATACACTGTCTTTATTAAGAAGTTGGTTTTTTTTAATTGGGGAATTCAAAGGTGAATGAAGAACTGAAATAAGTGGCAAAGCTGAACAGTTTATTGCTGTTGTATTTCAGCGATTGCAAAGGAATTATCATATACATAGCCATTAACATTTTAATTTTTAGTCTGTTTAGGTGTCCTGAATGTGCCTATCACACAGTGTCAAGGTACTGAGGGCTAGATGACTCAGATAACAAGGGGGAGTTTCATCATGCTGTTTGCATTGTTCTAAGACTTCAGAGGGCCACAAAATCCTCGGTGTGTCCTTCAGCATTTCCTGGCATGTCCTCCATCACTACAACTCTGCTTCTTCTTGGACTCTATATCCTTGTCCTAAACAGCTCCTCCACTTCCATTTTTTTGTTTCCTGATTGAGGCTGACAAAGGGGATGCAGGTAGGGCAAAACATTTGGCCCCAAGCACTGAAGTTAAAAATGGGAGGTTAATACCACAATGTTAAAGCCACAACAGCACTCCCAGCATCCTGCCCCTTCCACTCACTTGCAGTGGTTGGGGTCTGCTGCTAAACTTACCTTCTTCCCATCCTTTCCTCATGGCTCAGTGGCCTGAAGAGGGGGATGGAAAGTCTGGGTAGCCTCCACTCCTCCAAACTCCTGCATAGGCATATGTGTTGAAGGTCTGGATGACCTCTCATTCATATATCACGATCTGGAGGGATTAACTATTTCTAATGGAGGAATGGGATATAAAGAATGTCTTCCATGTTCTGTGATGGCCCATAGCCATATGGAAAATGCTACATGTGCTGTCAGAGAAAAATTTCACCTAGGCCTAACAGCTTGGGCAGTATGTTTTCATGCAATGCAAGTCCTGAATAGGTGGCTTATGAAACTTCATAAAATAGCAAAGAAAATGGCAGCTTTTCTTCAGCTACCACGGTGAAAACTGCACTATTCTAGTGCAATAATGCATACATCTGGCAACATATTCTTATCAAAAACAGACACTTTCCCAGGGTGGTAGAGATTTATTGCCCGTGCTTTGGTTATTTTCTTTACTGCATAATAATCACTGAAGATAAACAATCCTAGGGAAGGTTCACATGAAATATTGATAGCTCTTCTTATCACTGATCTGGGGTCTAATCCTTCAGTGTGCTGACTTACTGCTGATGTTTAGTACTCTTGATTTTGATTTTGAGTTGCAGTTAAAGGGAATCAGCACTTAGTAGGGCAGACCTCCTTATCTCCTCTTTGTGTCCAAACAGATGCATGTAAGTATGCCCATTACATTAATCATATTGCAATTCCTATCGTGTTGCAAGACATAGGACAGAGTGTAGAGAACAGGCTAGAATTACTGCTATTGGTTGGTTCTGTTATAGGCAATAAAGGGCCTTGTTACATGTTACACTTTGAGCTGCTCAAATGTTGATGAGTGTAAGTGCTAAATTTGAGTTTGGGGCAGTCACTTTAAAAATAAAAACCTTCCTTGACTGTCCCCAACCTGCACAGCTGTGAGTTGTCACAAGAGGGTTGGCTGAGCCAGGGCAGGCCTGTGACTGGCCTAGACCCTGTGCTAGGTTGGGGTGTGGGGAGAGATGGGTTGGAGCAGGGCAGGAACATGAAGCTGGGAGGCAGAGAATTAATGGGATGGGGGTAGGTAAAGAAATGGGAGGTGAACAGGAAATGAGGGTGAGGAGAGGATGGTGAATTGAAGGATGTCAGCCACTGAAAGGAAAAATAAAAAGAAGTAAAAAAAGGAGTTTAGAAACAAATAAGGAGGAAGTAAATTAAAGAAGGTCTCATGTTTTAATAAATTGGGATTTGGGATTGGGGTGTGGCATCCTTTGGCTCATGTTGTAGAAAATGGCTAATTAGAGGTCAAGAAAAAGTTTGTTTGCTAGCTGGCATATGCTCTGCAGGCTGTTTGCTTGGGGTTGCATCCCTGGTGATGGGACAGTCACACCCCCAACAGAGGGAGGGGGAGTTGGCTTGGTGCCTGAACCACCCCCCTGAGCAGGAGGGCTTAGGGGGTAGAAAGTTTTCCATACAGAACAGGGGCAGGGTTGTGGGGCAGGGGACACTGCATCCTGGTATGCTGGAGGACTGCAACTTGGGTAGCTCATCTCAGGGGGTGGCCACACTAATGGAATACAAGCTGCGTAACATGGATCAGAGATAAACCTGTCCCAGAGTGGCGTAACTTTAAGTCACCTAAAGTGTGCTTACAACAAGTTTCAGGTGTTAATGTGTAGACAATCTAGGAGTTAAGAGCTCCAACAGCTGCCTAAAATTAATGTGTAACAAAGCCCAAATACACTTAAAAATGTGGAAAGCTAGCATCTGATTTTTGAGAGACAAGTAATTCCGACAATTTGATCACAAACTGCTCCATTAGTAATTAATATTCACTGTACAATGTTGCAGAGAGTCGAGACTACAACCACTGAAGTGACAGCTTCAAAGCCTAGTATTGTCTCACATACTATCAATTTATGGTGCAGCATCCCTTTTAGTGATCTGGAGCCTATTACTAAGAAGTCCGCCAGGAGATGGTTTTTCATAAATCATCCATCAGACAGATTTATTTACAGCAGTTATCACCAAGCCAATCTGAAAGAGATATTCACCAAGCAATCACTCAGTAGGCCCTGCCTGAAACAAAATGAAAACATGGCCCAAACTCTTACCAAGATTCACTTTAAAAATGAACCAATAAGAAGGAAATATCCCCAAATTAGGTTGTGTACAAATGTGCCATGTCTTCAAGTCATAATACTTGCTATTACCTTTACAGGTATATATTCTGGTATTCAGCTAAGTCAGTATCCCTGACTTGGTGAAAGAAATAAGCCTTTTGTACCTTGAGCACTAGGAAACAGAGTATGGACTGAAGTTTGAAGTGGCATAATGAAAAGAAAATGGCCTCTTCACTTCATAGGCATCAAAAACCAACAATCAATTTCAGTTTTCATGGTCTAAAACCTCATCAGAAACCAATTCTGACCACGTTTTAGGGTAGGGATTTCTATCTGAGACTCAAGCCTGTATTTAATAAGCAAATGCACATCTACCTCAGTTTATACCCACACATGTTATTTACATTGCAAATTTAATAAACATAGAATATTTTCTCACACAAAGTGAGTCATTGGTGGGCATCAGTAAAATAGTGTATTGTTAATAATAATAATACTTTATTATTAACATATAATAGAGTATAAAAATAAAATGACCTTTACTTTTTTTCTGTCAATTTATTTTCAGAGGTTGTTTTGATAGACCAAATTATCCAAATTTTGTTGCGGGCTACACCTCAAAATAGTAAAGCTCGAAAAGCTTGTAAATTATTTGGAGGAATCTTTCTTCTGAAGACAGATTTATTCTTAGTGAAGTACATCTAGCCTATTTGGAAGCAGTGAGTCTGGTGGGACAGTAACAGGAAAGCACATTTGGCTAATTTATTGAATGCTGTATAAACATTTTCTGATATTATAGATAGGGCTAATAAAATAGGCATTTTCCCCTTATCTTTTGATACCTAGGTATTTGATAAATACCTTGGAGTAAAGAGGCCATTTTATAGCTTTAGTCCTTAAAACAATAAATAGTGCTAATCCTTTAGCAAACGGGCCAGGATTATTTATGAGGCATTTTTTGTACATTTATTGCTCCTGGAACATCATGCTCCAAACCATTTGGGTTCAGTAGGAGTAGCCGCACTCCTGCACTCTATTGCTGGTTTGATTGTATTTACTTTTATTTATCAAACTCTTAGCCATCCCCAGAGGGAGCACTGCAGGGAAATATTATACATGGTACAGAACGGAATGAGATTGTCTGTTACTGAGGTGATCTGTGGTTCTTTGTGCCTAAATCCTTTCCCTAATGTAGTGTCTAAGAAAGTAATGCCGATACAAGGAGACAAGTGCATAAAGTTAATGAAGTTGCTATATCTGTCTGTGGCTCTCTGACTTACATATGGAGATAAAATATATAAATTAAATTAAGATAGGTGGATATTAAAGCTAGATGTAGTTAAGAGGGGTTTGGTGTTTAAGGTTGGTTTTGTGCTTATCCCTGCCAAGCAAAGTGTATTACCTTGGTTGGTTGGTCTGTCAAGTTTCTCACAACATTGAAGATCATAGGATACTTCTCTCTATTGTCGACACTCTTCAGCTAAGAAAAGAAATTCTCTGTTATAGGCTTCTGTGCCCATTCAGTAATGTCATCTGTCTACACTTTCTGTCAAGTAAATTCTAAAGGTAAGCGTGTGCTTTCTTCTACGTCGGTGGACCTCCTCCAGTGGGATTTAAACTAGGCTCATTGGGGGAAGGGGAAGATGAGGGTGGAGGAATCATCGGACTACCAGACCAAGCAACACCCACAACAACCCAGCCTAGATCGACTAGCAAAACATATACACAGGTAAGCGACAGGGGCCAGAGTAATGCTGAAAGTAGGGGGCCAGTACATGCATCCACAGGAAGCCTCAAATGCCTCTACACAAATGCTCGTAGTATGGGAAACAAGCAGGAGGAACTCACCCTCCTGCTAGCTGATGCCAACCTGGACTTAGTGGGGATCACTGAAACATGGTGGGACTCAACGCATGACTGGGCGGTGAATGTCAAGGGCTATAGGTTGTACAGGAGGGACAGGATAGAAAGGAAAGGTGGGGGCCTGGCACTCTAAGGAGGAATACCCATCCTCGTCAATTAACAAAGAATCAGAGGAAGGGCACTCTGAAGTGCTCTGGGTTAGAATACAAGGCAGTCAAGGGGAAAGAGACTTAACAGTGGGGGTCTATTACAGTCCTCCCAACCAAGGGGAAGAGCTCGACCAGGAATTCTTAGGTCAGCTCACAGAGGTAGTGAAGTCAAAGGATGTGGTAGTTATGGGGGACCTAAACTTCCCGGACATCTGCTGGGAAGAGCAGTCAGCCAGGTCTGACAGCTCATGTAGGTTCTTAGCCAGAATGCAGGACCTCCATCTAACCCAGGAGGTGCACAGCACCACCAGGGGAGATGCCTTGTTGGACCTGGTGCTGGCCACGGAAGACGACCTGGTGAGGGGGCTGCAGCCCCTGGGCGACAGTGATTATTGCCTGCTGGAATTCACCATCCAGCGCAAGGTGGCAAAGACCTGCAGCAAGGCAGCAGCCCTAGATTTTAGGAGGGCAGACTTCAATGAGCTAAGGAGAATAGTTGGGGAAGCACTGAGGTCCCAGAGGGGAGGGGAGCCAGGTGTCCAAGAAGAGTACTCACTCCTTAAGGAGATGATCCACCAAGCCCAAAGGGAGGTAATCCCAACATGGATCAAAGGGAGCAGGAGGGCACACAAGCCCCCATGGCTCACCGAAAGCATCTGGGAATGTCTTCTAGCTAAAAGGGAGGCGTATACCCAATAGAAAGGAGGGGCCATCACCAGGGATGACTATACTGCAGTTGCTTGGGGATGTTGAGGGGCAGTCAGGAAGGCCAAGGCAGAGATGGAACTGGGACTAGCTTCCTGGATTAAGGACAATAAGAAGTCCTTTTTTAAATACATAGGGGGTAAAAAGAAGGTTCCAGGGAATGTGGGGTCTCTGCAGGACACGTTAGGAAATTTGGTCGTCACACCAGATGACAAAGCCAACATATTTAATGATTTCTTTGCCTCCATTTTCCTAAGCAGGGACCGGAATAGTAACCCCCCTGCTGGGCCCCCCTCGGGCCCCAGGGGAGGCACACCTAGGCCAAGGGTTAGTGAGGAAGTAGTTAGGGAACTTCTGGAGGGACTGGACGTATTCAAGTCAGTTGGTCTGGACGATCTCCACCCTAGAGTACTAAGGGAATTGGCTGAGGTCATTACAGGACCCCTGCCACTGCTTTACGAGCACTCGTGGTGCTCTGGTGTGGTGCCAGAGGACTGGAAGAGGGCCAACGTGGTTCCCATCTTCAAAAAGGGGAAGAAGGAGGACCTGGGAAACTATAGGCCAGTTAGTCTTACCTCGATCCTGGGCAAGCTTTTTGAGAAAATTATTCTGGTGCATATCCACGAGGGGCCAGCAGGGGAGATCATGCTCGGGGCAACCAACATGGGTTAATTAGTGGCAGGTCCTGTTAGACCAACCTGGTGGCCTTCTGTGATCAGATCACCAAATCCTTAGATGCAGAGGTAGCAGTGGACATAGTCTTCCTGGACTTTCGGAAGGCCTTCAACACTGTGTCTCACCCTGTTCTCATTAAGAAACTGGGGGCCTGTGATGTAGACACCCACACAGTCAATTGGGTCGCCAACTGGCTGGACGGCTGCACCCAGAGCGTGGTGGCGGATGGGTCATTTTCAACCTGGAGGGATGTGGGCAGTGGGGTTCTGCAGGGCTCGGTCCTTGGGTCTGCACTGTTTAACATCTTCATCAGTGACTTGGATGAGGGGGTAAAAAGCACTGTTCAAATTTGCTGATGACACTAAGATGTGGGGGGATGTGGGCATGCTAGAAGGGAGGAATAGGCTGCAATCAGACCTAGACAGGTTACAAGGGTGGGCGGATGAGAATAGGATGGGATTCAACACCAACAAGTGCAAAGTGATGCACCTGGGGAAGAACAACTGGCACCATACGCACAGGTTGGGGAACTCCCTTCTTGTCAGTACAGAGGCAGAAAAGGATTTTGGAGTCATCACTGACTCCAAGATGAACATGGGTCAGCAGTGTGGGGAGGCAGTCAGGAAGGCCAACCACACCTTGTCATGCATCCACAGGTGCATCTCAAGCAGGTCCAAGGAGGTGATCCTCCCCCTCTATGTGGCACTGGTCAGGCCGCAGCTGGAGTATTGCATCCAGTTCTGGGCGCCACACTTCAAGAGGGATGTGGACAACATGGAGAGGGTCCAGAGGAGGGCCACTTGCATGATCAGGGGACAGCAGGACAGGCCCTACAAGGAGAGGCTACGGGACCTGAACCTGTTCAGCCTCCACAAGAGAAGGCTGAGGGGGGATCTAGTGGCCTGTTACAAACTAGTCAGGGGGGATCAGCAGGCATTGGGGGAGTCCCTGTTCCCCTGAGCACTGCCAGGAGTGACCAGGAATCACAGTCACAAGCTGGCAGAGGATAGGTTTAGGCTAGATATCAGGAGGCGCTACTTCAGTCAGGGTGGCTAGGGTCTGGAACCAACTTCCAAGAGAAGTGGTGCAGGCTCCTACCCTGTGGGTCTTTAAGAGGAGGCTAGACGAACACCTTGCTGGGGTTGTTTGACCCCAGTACTCTTTCCTGCCATGGCAGGGGGTTGGACTCGATGATCTACTCAGGTCTCTTCCGACCCTAGAAACTATGAAACCATGAAACTATGAAATTCTATGTGGCCCAGAAGGGAAAAGATTAATATTTTTGAAAATAGCACATCTGTTTCTTCTCCCCTCTAAAATCTTTTTCTTTCCCTAAGACTTGTTATTTTAGTAGTTTACTTAGTTCTTCTGCCTATTCCGCAAAACATTGAAGGCATGTGCTGAAATTCATTAATGTAATCTGTTTAAAGTCAATGACACTGCTCAGTTGCTTAAAATTAGGTATGTGCTACAGTACCTTGATGAATTAGTCTAAATGACACTCACTCAGCTTCTTACGTTGAGTTATACGACTAATCCAGCGAACCAACAGAACACACATTTTGCATATTCAGTACTGACTCATCACAGTAAGCACAGAGAAAAAAGAAGAAAATGGTCATGTAAATTTGAGTAACATGTACATTTGTGGAAAATTGTGCTCTTCTTTTGGAGCTTCTAGAAGTACGAAGGTGGTGGGTCAATTGTTTGCTATGAATTCTTTTCTGAGCATTGTTTCCCATGCAGTATGAACCGTACATGTCCTTGTTTTTTATATTTTGAAACTGTATACCTGCTTTTATTTGGCCATTGGACTTTGATCTATTGTAGAGCTTAACTCATTTTTACCTTGTATTCTTGCATTCCAGACGACAGCTAAAAGATTTCAAAACATTTTATAGTTTAAATTGTTACTTTAAATCTTTAGAAAAAATATAACTTTTATATCTTTAAACTTCTCTGTCTAAATTTGTTGAATGTTACTTTTATGCTTTCAGATCAGCTTAATTATGGTAATAATTTCAAAGAGCATTGACTGTGACCTTGCTCAAAGCAGCAAGGACTGGAAAGATCCCAATTTGTGAAGGTCGGCCGGTCTTGTTAAGAATACATGGTTCATGGCAGAAATAATTTCCACTAGATCAGATGCATGTAGTGTATTATTAGCAGAAGCACAACAAATAGGATTGTTATATGAGTGGCTATGTAGCCAATGACATTTACTTCATCAGTGAGTTTTTAAATAAATTAATTATATGGAAAACGGAATCATATTTCTTTCTACAAGGAACAAGATCCTATCCCTACTCCCTACCCCAAATCCTATTTTTTTACACCAAAGTCAGAAAAAAAAGGGAAACTCAGGCTTTAGTTTTGTCTTGTCTCTTGCCATGCTCTAATACACTGACCTGCATGGGACGGGTACATAGCATGAAGAAATATTATTGAACCATAAGTTGTTTTATTGAGTAGTCATATTAAACTAATTGCAACCAAATTAGTCTATTCATGCAATAAAGGGCAATTATCTTGCTCAGGAATGTGAATGACTGGCAAGAGTCAGCAGTAATGACAAGCAGCCTGTAGGCATATACAGTACCAAAAAGTTTCAGTTGTTAACCCAAAAAAGGTTTGCTATTTCAGTCCAGGGTGTTGTCTTTCCAGGGGATGACAACTGTATTTTGATTCACTAAGTACAGAGTGATTCATTATTAAAAACTAGCCTGTAACATCAATATTTTATTTTTACTCGTTCCTGGGCCTAATCCATATTTGAACCAAATAAAGGCAATGGAAGAGTAAGATAGCTGTATCAACTGAACCACAAAAATTAGGAATTTAGGGCTTTTGATTTGCCTAGATAGTAATGCTCGAGCCTTTTACTGAATATTATTCCCATACCCTATCATATAGACTACCATGAGTAATGGTAATGGAGTCTAAAAGTTAGACAGCAAGGTTTGGTTACTGAACAAAAAACAGCAGGGAACCTAAATTAACTCTTTAGCTATAGTAGTGTAAAAGTGGCGTGTCCTTTGAATTAGCCTGGGCCTGACTCATTTTGTTTGCATTTCCTGCCTTGCAGGTTGCAATGATTGGTTATGGCCAGGCCCAGTGTTTGTTCAATGTTTTATTGAGCTGCCTACATCTTTGATTCCCTCCACTTGTATGTGAGCCTCTCTTCTTCCCTTCCCAGTTAGCCCATATGATGCTAAGTGCACTTCTCTCTTGGCTTCCCTTTCCCAGTTGCTCTTTGCTGCTGCTTTGCTCTGGGGTTGCACCTCATGGACTCTCTTAGGGCTCAATTACGTAGGGCTCATTTGCCATCTCCTACCCACTTTCCTGTGAGTTTGGGTTGCTCAGCACTTCTGCAAATCCTGCTTTGCAGTGCTAGCTCCCAGGGTCCAATGAATTTTGTGGATAGATTCAGTCCTGTTGGCTTCCTTGGGCTTAGTTTTAGATGATGGAGCCATGTTTTCGAAGGCTTGGCACCCAGCCTATACCCCACATGCTTCTGGGAATCTGGCCACATTGTATAGGGGGCAGGGAGCTACTTGTGACCATCTGGGCCAGTGTGGGGAAATGAACTGAGCATGCTGCCCTGCAGTGGTCAGAATTCACAAGGGCTCACTCTTCCTGGCTTTTCAGTAGAAGCACTATGAGGATGGTAACAGCAAGGATCACAGAAAATGAGAGTTGGAAGGGACCTCAGAAGGTCATATCTAGTCCAACCCTCTGCTTGAAGCAGGACCAGCCCCAACTACATCCTCCCAGCCAGGGCTTTATCTATCTGGGTCTTCAAAACCTCCAGTGATGGAGACTCCACCACCTCTCTGGGTAACCTGTTCTAGCGCTTCACCACCCTCCTGGTGAGAATTTTTTTTCCTAATATCCAATCTAAACCTCCCTTGCTACAACTAGAGACAGTTTCTCCTTGTTCTGTCATCTGCCACTACTGAGAACAGTCCAGCTCCATCCTCTTTGCAACCCCCCTTCAGGGAGCTGAAGGCTGCTGTCAAATCCCTCCTCAGTCTTCTCTTCTCCAAACTAAATAAGCCCAGTTCCCTCAGCCTCTCCTCCTAAGTCATGTGCCCCAGGCCCTGAAATCATTTTCTCTGCCCCCCACTGGATTCTGCACTTTGGCCATGTCCTACCTGTAGCGAGGGGCCCAAAACTAGACACAGGACTGTAGATGTGGCCTCAGCAGTCCTGCAAGAATTCTGCAGCTTCCAAGCTTTGTGCTGCTTGGACTATGACTCCTGTTATGAATGTGTGAGAGTCATTGATTTTTTTTCCTCACATGCCCTGCCTGAAACCCTGGCAGATGTGGTACTGAGGCATCTATGGTTGGGATTGATAAGAGATGACCCAGGACCTCTCTGGAAAGTGGGAGGAAAGGACTGGTTGGAGTAGTGATTCTCAACCAGGGTGCCACAAGATTTTTTTAAGGGGATTGTGAGGTGCTATGCAATATTAGCACAGTGAGGTATGCAAACATGATTCACATGATAAACTCACAGATTTCAAATAGGAATCCGCAGTGTTAAAACCATCTTTGCAACAGAAGAATTGCTGTAGTATTTTTCTGGGGTCAAAAAATCAAGTGAAAGCCAAGAGCTGGCATTTTCTGAATGCTCCTTTGAGCCCTTTGAGGCAAGTCTTGAGGCTAAAGATGTTGGGAACCACTGGTTTGGAGGTTAGCAGGATGTTGCCATCTAGAGCTAACAAGCTGTCTCTGCAACCTAGCCCAATGCATGCATTTTCCCAAGGGCTGTTGGGAGCAGTAGCCTTTCCTGAGATGCCTGCAGTTCCCGAGTCAGAAATGCATAGCTGGGATGAACTGGGGGAAATCGTCTCATTCGACCGCATGCTGAAATCCTTTGTGAAACACATTATCACAGTCCTGAGCCCTACAGATACCCAGACACATGTGAACACACACTTTGGTAGCACTGGTTGGCCAGGGATCCCTGCAATGTGAGTAGAAATCATTTTGCACAGGGCCTGCATGATGTAGTGACTCCGGCACAGCTGTCGCACCATGTGATTTCTCTTCCCTTTTTTCTTTGTTTTTTCCTTGAGGCCCAACTTCTCTCTCTCTCTCTGGGGCCTGAAGTGAGGCACATTGATCTACACATAGGTTCATCTGCAGCCCCTGGGACTGGTCTTTTCAGACCTGCCACTCAGTTGCATCTGACAGGGTGGCACATCTGTGAAACCTGTGCTGCTGCCTGCATGTGGGTGCCAGGGACTAATGTTAGGCACATGAGTTTGAGCACTGTTGACTCACAAGCTTTTTCTCCATTGGAGTTTGTGTCCTTTTCTCCCACATTGCCCATAAGTTGCAAACATCAATACATGTCGATCTCCCATAAATGAGTTCAGCAGCTTGACAGCATTTTGATGATCGTCACCAAGGAGGACTATACCTCGGTTGCTAGGGGCTGTAGGGGGGTGGTCAGAAAGGCCAAGGCGGAGATGAAACTGGGGCTAGCTACCTGGATCAAGGACAAGAAGTCCTTTCTTAAATACATAGCGGGTAAAAGAAGGTACCAGGTAATGTGGGGCCTCTGCAGGACACATAAGGAAATCTGATGATTGCACCAGAGAGTAAAGCTAACCTATTTAACAATTTCTTTGCCTCCAATTTTCTGAGCAGGGACTCGGTCACCCCCCACACCAGGACCTCCATAGCACCCAGGGGAGGTGCACCCAGGCCTAGGATCAGCAAGGACCTAGTCAGGGAAATTCTGGGTGGACTGGAAGTATTTAAATCAGCTGGTCCTGACAATCTTCACCCCAGGGTGCTAATGGAATTAGCTGAGGTCATTGCGGGACTCCTGCCATGGCTTTACGAGCACTTGTGGTGCTCTGGTATGGTGCCAAAGGACTAGAAAAGGGCCAATGTGGTTCCCATTTTCAAAAAAGGGAGGAAGGAGGACCCAGGCAACTATAGGCCAGTCAGTCTTACCTAGATCCTGGGTAAGCTTTTTGAGAGAATTATCCTGGTGCATGTCCATGAGGGGCCAGCAAGGGAGGTTATGCTTAGAGGCAAACAACACGGGTTCATTAGAGGCAGGTCCTGTCAGACCAACCTGGTGGCCTTCTATGATCAGATCACCAAATCCTTAGACGCAGGGGTAGCAGTGGACGTAGTCTTTCTGGACTTTAGGAAGGTCTTCGACACTGTCTCTCACCCCATTCTTATTAAAAAACTAGGAGACTGTGGTGTCCACACCTACACCATCAAATGGGTCACCAAGTGGATGGAGGGTCGCACCCAGAGAGTGGTGGTAGACGGGTCTTATCCGACTTGGAGGGATGTGGGCAGTGGGGTCCCCCAGGGCTCGGTCCTCAGGTTCGCACTGTTCAACATCTTCATCAGTGACTTGGATGAGGAGGTAAAAAGCACCCTGTTCAAATTTGCAGATGTGAGGAGAAGTGGGCATGCTGGAAGGGAGGAATAGGCTGCAATCGGACCTAGATAGGTTACAGGGGTGGGCGGATATGAACAGGATGGGGTTTCAACACTGACAAGTGCAAGGTACTGCACCTGGGGAAGAAGAACCAGCAGCATACCTACAGGCTGGGGAACTCCCTTCTTATCAGCGCAGAGACAGAAAAGGATTTTGGATCTTGATTATTGATGCCAAAATGAACATGGGCCAACGGTGTGGGGATGCAGTCAGGAAGGCCAACTGCAACTTGTCCTGCATTCACAGATGCATCTCGAGCAGGTCCAAGGAGGTGATCCTCCCCCTCTATGCAGCACTGGTCAGGCTGCAGCTGGAGTACTGCGTCCAGTTCTGGGCGCTGTACTTCAGGAGGGATATGGACAACATGGAGAGGGTCCAGAGGAGGGCCACCCACATGGTTAGGGGGGAGCAGGGCAGGGCCTATGAGGAGAGGCTAAGGAACCTGAACCTGTTCAGCCTCCACAAGAGAAGATTGAGGGGGGATCTAGTGGCCTGTTACAAGCTAGTCAGAGGGGACCAGCAGGCATTGGGGAGTCCCTATTCCCCTGAGTGCTACCAGGAGTGACTAGAAATAACAGTTACAAGCTGGCAGAGGGTAGATTCACGCTAGATATCAGGGCGGCTAGGATCTGGAACCAACTTCCAAGATAAGTGGTGCTGGCTCTTACCCTGGGAGTCTTTAAGGGGAGGCTAGATGAACACCTTGCCGGGGTCATTTGTCCCTAGTACTCTTTCCTGCCATGGCAGGGGGTCGGACTAGATGATCTACTTAGGTCCCTTCCAACCCTACCAACTATGAAACTATGAATTTAAGAATGGCACGAGATCTTCGACCCAACACTGATGCTCTGGAGCAGGGCCAAGAATGGGGGCACTTCCTGCTCCATCCAAGGTGAACTGCAGAGTTCAAAGAGGTAAAACCTTTGTGTCTCAGGCAGCAACCCCAGAAACCAGTGAGGGAAGGCAGCCTATTGGTACCTGGTCCATCTTACTCCTCCCTAGCTAGGATCAGTGCTAGGTCTTCCCTTAATTGCTATGTATTTATGGGAGCTCTAGCCCTTTAGTATCTGTTGCTCATGAAGCCCACTCACTGTACCCTGGTAAAGCAAGGTGATGCCATTATTTGGACTGGGCAGAAGGGAAACTGAGGCACAGTGGGAACAAGGGATTTGTCCAAGATCACATGGGTGGGAATATATGCTGGAGATGAGAACTGCCCTGAGTGTATCACTGGCCTGATCCACACTAGAAAGCTATACTAGGGGCTGAAAAGACTGCATGGCCTTACTGATATAGGCAAAAGCCTTTCTGGGAGCACAGCTTTGCCAGCAGAAGGCAGCATCTGTCCTGGGGCCCTATGTAGCTGCCATGCACAAGCTCCTCTTGCCAGTAATGGTCCTGTCTTTGCCAAGGGGCTCTGCCAATACTGCTGTTGACACAGCTGTAGCGGCAGCAGCTCCATAATGTAGATGGGCCCTCTGTTGCTGTAACCCTGGATCCATTCCCCTCTGCCTGCCATTGCCCCTCAACCTCCATGAGCAGCAACAGTGAATGGAAAGTTCCCATTGTGTCTGTTTATAGCTGCAAATTTTATTTGCTGGGGAAAGTTTGATAGTTGTAGAAGTACTGGTAATTGATCCAGAAACTGGTAGTTGATAGAAGTCAATCATAGTGGTGCCCTGGGACCAGTGGGGTCCCCCAAGGCTCTGTCCTTGGGTCTATACTATTTAATATTTTCATTAATGATGTAGACATTGGTATCAGAAGTGGATTGGCCAAGTTTGCAGATGACACCAAACTCTGGGGTAGAGCGTCCACCTGAGGACAATGGGTGATCCAGGCTGACTTTGACAGGCTCAGGAAATGAGCGGATGAAAACCTGATGGTGTTTAACACTGAAAAATGCAAGGTTCTCCACCTTGGGAGGAAAAACCTGTAGCATCCTTATAGGCTCAGTGGTGCTACACTGGCTAGCACTATGGATGAAAGGGAGTTGGGGGTCATGATTGACCAAAAAAAAAAAAAAAAGAACATGATACTGCTGCTAGTAAAGCAAGCAAAACACTGGCTTGCATCCACAGATGCTTCTCAAGCAAATCCCATGACATCATTCTCCCCTTGTACTCGGCCTTGGTGAGGCCGCAGCTGGAGTACTGCGTCCAGTTCTGGGCTCTACCATTCTAAAAGGATTTGGAGAAGCTTGAGAGAGTCCAGAGGAGAGCCATGCGCATGATCAGAGGTCAGGAAAACAGACCTTATGAAGAGAGGCTGAGAGCTATGGGACTCTTCAGCCTGGAAAAGCGCAGGCTCAGGGGTGATCTGGTGGCCACCTATAAGTTTATTAGGGGCACTTACCAGGGTCTGGGGGAACGTCTGTTCACCAGAGCGTCCCAAGGGATGACAAGGTCAAACATTCACAAATTGCTCCATGACCATTTCAGGCTGGACATAAGGAAGAACTTCTTTACAGTCTGAGCCCCCAAGGTCTAGAATAGACAGCTGCCAGAGGTGGTTCAAGCACTTGCTTTGAATACCTTCAAGAGACATCTGGATGTTTATCTTGCTGGGATCTTATGACCCCTGATGACTTCCTGCCCCTGGGGGAAGGGGCTGGACTCGCTCTTTCAAGGACCCTTCCAGCCCCAGTGTCTATGAAATTATCCAAGAGACAAATATATTACCATAAGAAATCCTTGCCACTTGAACTTGCACTGTTTAGCTATCTCACTGGACTCTACTACATTTTTTTTACTGTTTTGGCTTTGTTCTTTCTTATCTAAGTTTTAAAAAAAAATCAAGACTTTATCACCAATTGCCCAGTGGTTCATAAGCCAGCTGAGTCAAGTGTTTTCTATTTGAGATTCCTTCAAGCACTCTCGTATGGACTCAATCAGATGTCTTTCTGAATACTCTACCATATCAGGTCTTTTAAAAAAATTATTCCTTAAGTGAACAAATAAATTGCTGAGTAAACCAGTAGGGACTAAATTGAGACGACAGAAAGAATGGTATACCTTTAAAGGCCTGAGCTGTGATTTAAAATGGGGGAGTAGAAATAAAACAAATGCATCTGCATTTTAGACTTAGGAGAAAGGTCCTAGACTAGACTGTTGATTAGATGCAGATTTTACGGTTTTGCTTTTTTTTTTTTTTTAAAAAAAAGAAAGCCTAAGTCAATAATTAGAAAATCTTGTCAGGCTTTAAATGATTCATGTGCACACATTACTAGTGTACATTATAGGTGGGGAAAACTTTGGGAACCATTTTTCTCAAATTCTGACCTCTATAAGAATCATTTTAAAGAAAGATATGTGGGGAAATACTGTGTTTGATGACATGGAATAGAAGAGTAACTCCAAAGTCTGTGGAAAAACACTTGTTGAAAGCCAGCAAAAGTTGAAATTTGTAAAAGACAAAGACTGTTGTTTTTGTGTTCATCCTGTAATTTTACAGTGAGATCTCAAATGTAATGCTGAAGGATTTGGACGAGAGGTTAATGTTTCCCAGTTGGGAGCTGATTGTCCGCTTGGAAGAGCAAGTGAGTTTTGCTGCTTAAGTTTAGTCATTTACACTCTCCCTTAACTTGTAATGCTAGACCACGTGGGTGAGGAATGGTTGTTTATAGCTTGCAAGGAAATCTGAGCCTGAAGGCTCTAAGAACAGTACGATGAGGAACAACAGCTTTAGGATGTAGCAAGAATAAAAATTAAACAGATAACGAGGTTTATTAGAACTTTATTAGAGGTTTATTAGAACTGCACACACAAACTGATCCAGTGCTTTAAAAGCCATTGGGAGTCCTTCCATTAATTTCAGTGGGCACAGTTTCAGGTCCCTCATATTCTCAGAGGATGGCATGAAAACATACACCACTGACTAGCAATTCTTAAAGGTCCTATAAAAACTGCCAGTGTCTTGCAAGAAATTGCCTTAATGTTCACTGTGCAGTCCTGGTGCAGACTTTCAGTAGAAGTAGTTGGGGCAAAGTACCCCACTAGTTTTAGGATGAAACTACATAAGCTTATGAGAGGTATAATGTCAATGTCTACAACAGCAGGGTTCGGGGGCTCAATGACCTTGGAATGCTTGTGTTTCTAAGTTCCTAGCATGCTACTGAACATGAGGTGGTGTTACTTTGAATTTTAATTAATCAAATTAAGAGTGAGACCTTATAAAGGGGGATAAGGCAAAATTCTGTATTTATTGATTACATGAAGCAGATACATTAACTTGGACACACCAGTCATACAAACAGACACACACAAAAATACAGACAGACATAGACAGACATACAGACAAAACTACTCCAGTAAAATGTTATAGTTACCAGCAGAGGTTGCTTAATGTTAGCACTGGGTGGTCAGCCCAAGCTCATTGAGGGTGATAGGAGCAGGGGTGAACAGATGTTCCTGTACTCTAGGAGGTTGCAGAGAGTAGATTCCCCCCTCCCCACACACACACACAGCATTGTTGAATCCCACTTTTATAGGTATTTCCAGTCTTTGTTCAGCACTTTTGTGGTTTTTCCATGCTCAGTCTTTGTTGAGAGGTTGTTTCTCATCCATCTTTTGTTTATCTCAGCTTGAAGTTGTGTTGGTCATAAAAGTTGGTATCTCAGCTTTGAAGTGTCCTTGTTGCCCACATGGCAGGATATGCAGCACTTTCCCCTCTTATTATCTTCTTTGTTCCCCAGGCCTGAGAGGGATTCTTTAACCATCTATTAATTAGTTTACTGACTGGTAACTTACGCATTTAGTGCCTTGTTGCTTCATATAAACAGTTAAATCTTTCTCTTTATGCCTCCATGCCATTCTCTCACTAGTCACCCTCAGACACACACAGGGCATACAAAGTTCATTTACTCATGTTAAGCAAGGAAATACAAAATGGAGTCTTTGGCTATTCATAAAATACAAAAATAAGGTTAACATAGCCAAAAAGGCCTACTGTCTCACTAACATTCTTCTTCTCACATTTAAATTAATATCAAATCAGCTCAAATTCATGCTACAGTGGCAGACTCCAGGGCTAGAGACAAAAGTTACATATAAAGCAGTTTAAGGGATAAGAAACTGGTTTAAACCTGTAATAGAACAGAAGTTCAGTGCACATAAACCACTTTCAAAATGGCTGAAACTGATTTAAGATAGACTTTGTTGACTGTAGTATCAGGCTTAACTGATTTAAGTTTAACCAGTTTATGAAACTTCTGCCCCAGACTCCATCCTGGTTCAAGTTAAATCAGAATCCTTCAGCATTTTGCAGCCCTGGGCTGTGCTGTCTGCTTTAGAAAGCAGGGTTGGCCCTGGCTCTCTGCTCCCTAGCTCCACCCAGGCAAACCCCTGCTGGGGTCTGGGGCCAGGGAGGGGGGTTAAACTTCCCTTCCCCCAAATATGGATCTTCCCTGCCCTCCTTACTTAGTGCTGGCTGCTAGTGTGAAAAATGAGCTGTATTCAATTTGGATTTGGATTCAGCCCGAATTGGGGAGACTGATTCGATTAGTTGATTTGGATCACTGTCCCCAATTCGATTCAGCTGAATCTGAATCTGAAGATTCGATGCTGATTTGGAGAATCAGCGATTTGGCCATAGACACAGCTTTAAATGTTTTTTCTACATACCTCGAGGTACAAGGTGCAGCTCATGAATCCTGCGATGCTGGGGCGGATGGAGCAACCCACAGGAATGTGGGGGGGCCCCCACATGCTTGGCGGCCTACTCAGAAGTGGACTGGAACTTCTTCTTGTCCACTTCCAGATCTACCAGGAAGCGCGTGGGGTCCCTCCTGCACCTGCCTGGCTCAGTGATTGGCTGCAAGGGGACCCAGGGTGCCCCCCCCAGACCCAGGAGTCACCAGTCACTGAGATGGAGGGGGAGTGGGGAGGCCCCCTGTGTGCTCCCCGGCGGACACGGAAGTGGACCGGAAGTGTTTCTGGTCCACTTCCAGGTCTGCTGCTGAGCATGCTGGGGAGCCCCCCACATTCCTGTTGGATGCTCCATCCACCCCAGCATCGCAGAATTCATGAGCCACCTGGTACCTTGAGGTATGTAGAAAAAACATTTAAAGCTGTGTCTGTGTCCAAAACACCAAATCTTTCCAAATCTCTCTGAATTGATTCGGAAGGTTACGATTTGATTCAGAGAGATTAAAGGGTCTCTTGATTTGATTCAGATTTGCAGATTTGGCCACGGAATCTGGCCGAATCTCCACTAAATTGAATCAGGGACTGAAGCTTCGCGCAGCCCTACTGACTGCAACTCTGGGCTACAAATCCCAGAGGTACCTGGAAGTAGGAAGAGGAAGTGAGAAGCAACCTTGCAGAGTCCTGCTGATGTGAGTCTGGACTGAAAATCCCAGAGACCTTGGGGGATGCAGGAAGAGGAAGTGAACATAGCCAATGCTGGCTGTGTGCCAGAGAGCCATGATCTAGCGCCCCCTGGCTTGTGGCTTGACCCACTGCAGGCTTGTGGCTGTATTTCCAGAATCAAAAGTAAATGCCTATTTACTTGTCATTTCAATCTATGTAGCTTAGACTAACCTGAGAAGATTGAATCAATATAGTCTTGGGCTTTCTGACTATCTGTACTTAGCCATAATCAGTTGCTGTGAAAGGATACCATAGAGCAGGACATGAAGTAGAGTAAGTAATTTGGTACATATCTATCCTGCCTTCTGCCTGACTCTCGACTAACACAGGTAACTAACTACCTCTTCCGTTATAGGCCCTAAGCTTCATTCTGTTGTATTATAAGGAGGAAAGCAAATGATGCAATAGTTTCATAGTGCCTAGGGTTGGAAGGGATCTAAACAGATCATCAGGTCCAACCTCTTGCCCCAGACATGAATGAGTGTGGGGTCATAACACTTCAGCCAAATATCTGTCCAGCCTCCTTTTGAAGACTCCCAATGTAGGAGAGGGCACCACCAATTGCGGTTATGTAGACCAAGCCTAAAGCACAGCTCCACATCATCATAGGGCCTTTGATAGTTCCTGTGTTAAAGTCTGCATGCAGTTTTGGAGATCAGGGATAAATGAATACAATAATCCAAGACCACCCACTCTGGAAATATGCAGCCAGGGAAAAGCCATAGCTCTTCTAGCAGAAATCAGCAGCAATTTTAACTTCCAATCATACCTTTTTTTGTACAGTTTGGTCTAAGAAAGCTTGAAATGAACAAAGGACAGAAGGAAGGTAAGATTGGACAGCAAAAAAGTTGCACACAAGTAGCATACATTATGGTCAGTAAATAGAGGGGAATTAATAACATCCCTCAACTGGGCAGACCAGGCTTCATGTGCCATTATATTACTTCACTGGACTTCCATCAGTCTGAAGCTGGTATTGAATCTGTATTGCATCTATGCTGAAATACGAGTAATGGGGAAAAAATCAGAAAGAGTCAAACATTTAATACTGGAGATTTGCAGGAACCCCAGGGGTGAAATTATTTAGTTTCAGTTGTTTGTCTTTGGTCATAATCATGGAAACTGTGTGGAGCACTGCAGACAGGAATGAAAGTTGTTTACAGTAACATAGGAAAGAGATACCTAATAATCTAAAGTCTTCCTTGCTGTCACTTTACTGAAGCCAATTGTCCCATGGTCAAACCATGGTCAAACTCAGAACAAATTTCTTTTGTATATTTTTATGTGGTTTCTATAATACTGACTCTAGCCCTGGAAATAATTTTATTTAAAACTTCCCATTGTCATTGGCTTTTTTGTTGTTCATCACAAACAAAATATGTTGCGGACAGATGCCAATTATGCAAGCGTTAGGTCCCAGTTTGCACTCTTTCATGTGAAGTATTGGCTCTTTTTTGTGCATTGGTAACCACACTTTACTATGTGTGTCAAAGACCTTGATTTGCCTTTTATAAAGGTTTTTTATAAGTTAAGGCTAATCTCTATAGGCCCAGCAGTTGAAAATACCCCTCACTCTGCCAGCCCAGTGTCTGGGCTACACTAAGGTTTGTGAAGGTGCTTGGGAGAGAGGCCCTATGATTATCAATTAGGATATCAGTGCAGGCAATTGCTCCCAGCAGAAATCTGCTTCTTAGCAAAACAGGTACTTGTTTTGCAACAGATTAGCTTGTGTGTTTTGTTTTCATGAGCCAGTAATTTCTCTGTGGATGCCGTCTTGTGCTCTAGAATCTAAGGTTTCATTTGAAACAATATATTAAGTGGCTAACCCTTATGAAGAAAACCTTCAAAGGTATCTTTTTGACTCTGTGGGCAACTGTACTCTGCATCTTTCTTAAATAAAGGGATAACACTGAAAAATACTGACAATGATTTGAACAATAACTGTGGGAACTTTCACTGGTAAAACAGGCATAAGAAGAAGGGGTAATTACATTATGAAGATCAGCATAATATGCTGTGAGAACCATGGTGTTTTCCCGTTGGGGTTGTGGGCAGACTTTTGGGACAGTATGATCTGTTTTCCTAAACTACTTGCCCTACAAACATTTGGATCAGATAACCTCAAAGCATTCTATGAATTTGTGCGGCAGCTTTTGACCACCACAGTAATTTTACATTTCAAAACCACATTTCAGAAAAAGCTTTGCTTTGTGTTACGTTTAAGCATCCCTCTGAAACAGAGCTATATATCAGACTCATTTTTCTCAGAGACCTATAATCTTGCTGAAAATTAAATAGGGTCATCCTGCCCCTGAAGAAAAATGCTGGTCATTGTTTGTGTGTTAAACAATTAGACCTTCACATGTGTCCAGTTCTGAATAAACTCTCCTGGGTTTTATCTATCTAATGATCTCTGAACAGATCCTTCATCTGTATTAATGAAAATGCAATGGGCAGAAACATGTCCTAGTGACTTTTGTGTGGATTTTTCTCCTTCATACAATCCATGTAGCTAACTATTTTTGGTATGGAGATAGCAACAATTCATGTGTTTCCCCCTGAAGTAGTAAAATATGCAGCTCTTAATTATTTTATTGAGCTGCATGTGTTTATATTTATGACCAAACCTTTCTTTTTTAACCTTACACCTCTGAGTGGCCCAACTGCATTTACTTACTTACATAGTAAAAAGAGAGGATCATGACAGTAAACTTTTAGAGGCAGTTACAAACACTCCAACTCTGTCCAGTGCAGTCCCAAGTCACTGCTGATGCTAGGGAAATGGTTGCTATTAATGTCCATATACATAATGTAGTTGAATAATAAAAAAGTGCAGGCTGATATGATTGAACAAGTGCTTGCTTGTTTTCTTATCAGTGAATGGACTAAAAAAGGCCTGGGCACTCAGCAGCAAGCTGGATCCTAGTTGTGCTATAAATAAACTGGTGCACATGAATATTTCACAATGAAATGGCAACATTTATCATACAATATTTCACAGCTGTTAAAATATCCCATAAAACAGACATCAGTCCTTGTTTCATTGTCCTTTGAAAAAAATGACCTCTGTCTACTGAGCTTTCTTTTACTACAAGAATAGCAAGTGGTAAGACCCTGAACTCCTGTCTTTTCAAACAATTGAATGCATATAGCAGAAAACTGGCATCAGCAAGCAAAGCAGCTGCATACATTCCAAATATTGCTCTATTTAAAGCATCCCTTAAGCTCACAGCAACAACTACAGAAGCAAACCTTTAAACTTGTCCATAAATTCAGCTGGGAAGGAATGGCAGAGCCAGGTAAGAAGCACCACTAAACATTATTGTAGAATGATGTATATTTACAAAATATAACAATGTAGCCTGAAGATATTTTGTTAATCCTAAAATACTAATTTCTGTCCAATGCACAGCATATTTCCCTTCTCAATAAAAGGCAATGCCAGCTTGAAAATTAGTTCAGCTAGAGAAATAAAGCAGATTTGGGTTTCCATCCTGCTTCTGAATATTTTTTTTACCTGTTTTTGCAATTTTGATAATCATATTTCTCTCTCTGTGTTTCTCTTATTTATTTTCTTCTCAGCATGACAGAATGGAAAGCTTACTGGCTCTACAGGTTGAAGCTGAAAAGGACTATATAGCAAGTGTATCACAGATGCAGTGTAGTAAACTCATTAAAAAGAAAACTTTTTTCTTTTGGTCTTTTTTAGCTATTCACATTTTTTTTTGTTTTTGAATAACCTGTCATAGCAAGCTACTTAACTAGATGTGTGCTTCTTTATGTTAATTGGATCCCTGTCACACAATTAAACTGGTATGATCATGCTGAATAATGTATTTGATATACAAATAAATTCCCTAATCTCAGGCTGTAGTCACAAAGGCAGAGTAAAACTCTTTTTGTGTCTGATATGATCTACAGTACAGCAGTGTAGATTCAGTGGCAGAGAATAGAGAAATCATGAATGAATTTTTCACTGATTGCCTTTAAGAAACAAAATGGGAAAAGTGCATTTTTTGTGCACAGTTGCTTGTATTTTACACCATTCTCAAGAGCTTTGGCTGAAAAGTAGAAAGTTAACTATGGATCTAGAATTTGGTTGGCACATATAGTTACTTAGGTTATTTTTTTTACTCATAAATAACAATGTTTAATAATATGCTGTTTATGTTATGAAAGTATATAATACAAATATAGCCAGTAAAAACTAATCAAAGTATTTTTTGCTATTACTATAGTTATCGAGCACAGAGAAAACTGCTAATCTTGAATACATCTGCATGGTGAATGACACTTTTTATTTCCATCTGTTATGAACAATTAGTAATAATGATTAGTCATTTTGCTCCAGAGATCAAAATACTTTGCATTGGTAGGGAATTAATATTCATAGCTCCATTTTGCAATAAAGAAATGAAGGAAAAAGTGATTTAGTTAAGGTTTCCTGTAAAATACTGGAATCTTCCCGGTTCCAAATTTTCAGCATGATGCCTTTTCATCTAGACCTTGCTGCTTTCTTTTCAGCAAGGATAGAGGTATGTCTTTTCCCGAAGTCCTGAGTCCTGCACTACAAGCTGAATAGGATTTCTTCAATAAGGGCTTTCAGTCCTTAAGTATTGAGGGCAGCAGACAGTAAATTGGGAGGCAACTTTGCTTAAATGAAAAAGTGAGGAATGTAATGATTTTAAAATGTGAAGATGGCTGATTGCAATCAGTCCCAGAGTCCCTGCTATATCAAGTTTGTTGGTAAAATTATTTATCAGTAATGCACAGAGTATCTTCAATAACATTGTCCATGAGACTTAGCATCTGGGCAGTAGACAGCTTGAGTTTGTGACATCTAGGCATGTATGGGAGATGGTTTATCATCATCACTGGTAGCATAAGCTGGGTGGGGGCAACTGGGGCACCAATCCCAGGTGCAGATCTAGAGGTGGCACCAGAATGGCTGCCACCACAGAGCCTGTGCTGATGCTACAGCCCATATTGTGGGAGCTTGTGCCAAAGCAGCAGCAGCCCCTGATGCTGCCCTAGCTGCCAAAATATAAAGTTATGCCTCTCAGCCACACCACCACCAACAGAGCCTTTTAAGCAGATTTATGTTATCATCATTCTAACTATGTATAACTACACAGTGATAAACTGTTTAATCATTTTATTGACACCATGTAATCTTGATGCCTCTACCAAGCAGTCAGTTCAGTCTGAGCTAACTGTCAGCAGATGGATTATTTTGTTTCTGCTGATCATTTTCTAGAGGGAGCATTTCTTTTTCTTAGAATAATACTTTTCCACCAACCAGATATCTATCTTTAATTGTTGTGACTTTCTGCTTTAATCAGAAATTCTTTGTCTACCGTATTATTTCCTTGTAAGAATGGCATTCCCTTATGGCTCTTTGACAATTTCTTACCAAGAAATTTAAATTCAAATTGATAAAAACCACAAGTCCCCTCCCCCCCCACCAAACAAATAATATAAATCCCATATATTACAAGAGTAGCAAAAAAAATCCAGGATACATAATAGTAAGTACATGCATCTTCTATAGGGGAAGGACAGGCTGATTATAGTTCCTGAGTTATGCACATGTTCTTAACCTCTCACAGTATTGTCCCAGAACACATACGGTAGTTTCTTTTTCAGAATTCTTTTGGAATAAACCTTCTGAGGCCTGTCATCCCAAGGAAGTGCTAGATTTTAGAAGCATTTATGCCTTTCATGTATGGGTTATAGTATGGCAGATGATTACAAGGAGGCACAAAAAGGGGCAACACCAAGAGACTGGGGCACAATGATTGCTCCCTTATTGCACTCTGTAGGTACACAGCACCCCAGAGCAGCCATGGACAGGATAGGGTATGGCTTCTTTTACTCTGACCCAGGCCAAAAAGCCAGCTGACTACCCAGAGAAAAGTAGGACATCAAACACACTCCTCTATATGGGGTCTCACATTCCAACCACAGGCTACCCATGAAGTAGTGAAATATCCAGACTAGTGGCCAGAGAATAGTTTAGTTATTTGGGTGGCTGGGTGGATATACACACACCCTTCACAGCTTAGAATATGAAACAATCTGTTGCCTTAAATGAAATATGGAGAGTCTGCTTGAGGTATTTAGTGAAGGGAACATAAGAGACAGAACAACAACCTGGGCAACAGGAGAATTGGTCTCTGCCCCTGCCATGCCCGTTGCTGTTGGTCTAAAGTAAAATGGAGGCTTTTTGTGATTGCGTTACTAACCCGCATAAACCCAGTTCAGACTCAGACATCTCAGGGGTACTGGGAATTCTCTGAGACCCTAGTCATAATCCTGTGTCAGTGGGAGTTTTATCTGAACCTGTATAAACCTCTGGATTAAAGGAGGAATCTGAGTGAGTGACCAGCTGTCTAAAGCAGGGGTTGGCAGCATGTGGCCCACAGGCCAGATCAGGCCCACAGAGCCATTGGATCAGGATCACAGAGCCAGAGGGCTCTGCTTGTGCCCACACTGGGGCTGGGTAGATTCCAGCTGCACCCAGATTGCTCTCACTTCTACCTGCCCTCCTGGCTTCAGTCTGAAATGGGCTGCGTGGTTTCAGCATTGAGTTAGTAGCAGAGGGCTTTCCCTGTACCCATGCTGCTGGCACTTTCTCCCAGCCCCTTCTACCAAGCTGGGGCATGAGAGCAGCTTTCCGTCAGTAGGAAGCTGCACTGGGGCTGGGTAGCTTCAAGCTGTGCCAGTGCTACAGCCAAGCACAGGGGGATCAGGAAGAAGCAGCGGCAGTGTGGACACAATTCGCAGATATCTGGTCTTGGTGCAGCTCCCTGCTGGCTGGAAGTTGTGACTGCGCTGCAACTGGGGAGCAAGGGACTGGGGAAAGTGGTGGAGGCACAGCTGCCAGCTGCTTGGTCCCCGGAAAGCACTTCTGCTACTAATCTTCCCCAAACCCACCTGGCCTGTATTGGACCAGAACTGTCTTGTTCTGGCCCATGACATGTAAAAAAAGGTTGCTGACCCCTGGCCTAGATTATACATTTCAGATTTCTCAGTGATCCTTGTAGCCTGTAGACCCTTACTCCTTCAGATATTTTGTACTTGAGGGATCCTTGGCTTCCCTAGAATGACGTTTAGGAAGGAGCACTGCAGGACTGGGCTCTTCCAAGCTGCTGAACTATAGAGATCAAAGCACATAGTGTTTACACATCATGTGCATAGAAGAGCTTCCATGTAGTGAGAAAAAAAATGCATGGGGCTCCTCCCTCTCTTCCCACCCTCAGAGTGCATTGAGGAAGAGGAAAAACAAGTGCAATGGGGCAAAGATAAAACATACCAGGAGTGCGGATGCTGACTGGCTCATGGGGGACATGGCAAAATTTTGAGTTGCTCTCGCTGTTCACCACATTCTTGATCCAAAGTCTCCTGAAGTCTACAGAAATGTTTCCATCGGCTTTGGAGCTTGGATCACTTCCAGGGGAATGCTGAGAGCTGCACTTAAATTGTTCTTCCACTTGTTTGTCCCCTTCCCTTGTGGACCTGGGGGAAGCTAGGATTGCCTCAGCATGCTCATAGCACTGGCAGGTCTGCCTCGAAACAGCTATTTATAATCAAATACCATGTTTGGAGGCTTCAGTCACTCACACTAAGGGCAGAGAGAAATGTTTACCTCCAATACACAGCTGCCAAAAATATACAGTTTTTTCCCCCTCCCCTGCCACTTTCCTTTAAAGCTTTAGTAATTGGCCATGGTGGAGAAACAGGACACTTAATATGGTGGCCCAGAGAATCCCCTTTATAGATGCCTAACTGGAGTCTTACTCATGGGCGCAAGGTCATATTAAAGTTTAAGATTTGGAGATTTGGGGTCAGGATGGAATTTTCCCCCCATGTCAAATTGGCAGAGACTTTTAAGGTTTTTTTACATTGCTCTCTGCAGAGAGTTTGTCTGTTAGGATATATATAACTGTAGAGTATGTCTCAAAGTCTGTCCATTGGTTCAGAAAATTTGGCATGGTCATATGTTATTTATGCTGGGGCCCTTAGCATTGGTGACAACTTAGTCTCTCCTGTTCTCTCTACCTTTGCTGTCCAGTTTCCTCTCCTGATGACTGCAACGCTCAAGTGTTATAATATTAAGTGTATGAGTTCAAAACTTAATGGCTTCTGGTACACAAGAGGTCAGACAGAGGATCTAATGGTCTCTTCTGGCCTTAACTTCTATGAAACTATGAAACACATACTTCCAATGATTTCTGTGAAACATTACTCCTTGCAGCCAGCTGCTTTGTGCTTCATGACAAATGACCGGCACAGAGTTGTTTCTGACCAACCAGCTCACAAAGTCTGCTGCTATTATCTTTCTTACTTCATCTAATTTGGACTTCTAGCAACAAAGCACCATGCTTTGCAGCCCCACTGGCAAGTCACCAATGTGCTCTGTTAAAACTCTCATTCGTGCCCTTGTAGACTCTAGCCCTTCATTTGTAATACGCCCTTTAAGAAATATGGTAGGCAAAGAGAAATCATTCCCTGAAGTGTCTCCCCCTTAAAAAAGATCAAATGTGACCCAGTATCTGTGAAGGAAAACATGGTTTTTGAATTCCCCTGTGGGATGGTGTAATCAGAATCCTGTAGCTGAATTGTATATTTGGTCTATGTGGTTATTTATATATATTTGTCATTCTGTTCTGTATTTTAGATAAAGGTATAATAGTTTATGAGCCTTGATTTCTCTCTCTCTCTCTTTCTCTCTGTTATGTAGCTTTAATAATATAGTGGAAGAAATACTAAACTACAGAGTATGTCTCAAAGGCTGTCAGTTTTTGATTCATAAAATGTTTGGCATGGCCATATGCTATTAATTAACCCATCAAAGGTTTCCAGTGTTTTTCATTGGCAAAGGAAGTTTCTCTGGTGAAAGAGAATTAAAATGAGCTCACCCTAAGCTCAGAGTACAGCTGCTGATGTCATACTTTCTTAGCAAGCTTCTGCAGTACAGGCTTGCAGTTTACTGGACTCGGTTGGAAAATATTTATTGAAATTCTGATGAACAGAAACAGATATTCACATTTTTTTTCTTTTTTCTAGTCCTACTTTGCTTTATGAAAATCTTCATGTAGAAGCATCATCCTAGAAAGAAATTAAAAATCTCTTAGGCTTGCAATTAACTTGTCCATGTACTAGCAGCTAGCATAGAAAAGCTGTCACATTGTTTTGGATCAGATTGGACCAGAGCAGCCAAACTGGTGGCATATTCCTGTCAATTGAATGGCAAGAAATTGTGTGCCGCATCACACACACAATTTCCCCATGTATCCTGTATGCTATCTCTCGTTTTATTTGGAAACAGACCTGTAAGTAAGATCACATTAATGGGTAGCCACCACAGCCCTCACCACAGTATATTGCCTTCACATTTGGCTAAAAGATGGTTCAGGCTCCATGTGCACACTGGACTCCAGGAAGCTCAGAGAAGGGTAGTGAGTCCTTGAGGGTAATACCATGGTGAACCATCTTTTGGTGATGTGACCTCATACTATGCAGTGCCTGAGTGGCCAGACTAGCCTACAGTATGAGCATACACTGAGAATATGTTCTTGACATCCTGCTTGGAGCCTTTGGGCACAAATGTGATGCTGAAGAACCATCATATTTTCAGTTTAGTGGTGCCAACCCAATAGGAATGCCAGAAGGTGTGTATGCAGGAGGGGGATTGTCTCTTCTGGGAGAGCTTGTGCGAGTAAAGCTCTTTTAGCCCATGCTGATAAAAGGGAGGACCATAGTTCTGTACCCTCTCCTTGAGCTATCCTTATACCTGCTGGACAATAGAAACTAAAGTTCTGTCTCTGCTTTTGCTATGCACCTTTGTAGTTAGGCCAGCTAAGATATGGTGAGTCTAATGGTTGTACATTAATGGTTGTACACTGTTTTCTCTTGATAGTAGTGAGAGATTTGTACAGCAATAATGGTGATGATGATAATACTAATGCTAGCTTGTTGTCTCAGAACACTGTTGTTTGTTTCAAGATAACGATAGTTTTTCATGTTTAAGTTCATGGATTTTAGAATTAGTATAATGTGCCTTTACTATGCCCTTCTCTGAATAAAAATCTATATTCTCTCTCTTCAGCAGAAAATCAATACTCACGTTTTGTTATACCTGCACTTCTTGTGGTTGGCTGGATAATTGGTTGTGCATTAATGGTGTACATTGTCTTCTCTTGATTACAAGTAAGTGATTTGTACACTATATGTACATATATACAGTTAACACTTACTGAAGTTTACATTGCTACCTTTTAACTAATACATTTTTTTTCTCCCACAGGAAAGAAAATTTTGCAATGATGTCGATTAGAAGAATCCAGAAGTTTAAATGGAAATCTCTAGTCATTAAACTGTGTGCTGTACATGTATTTTAATATCACAATGTAGGATTGAATATGGACTTTGTCCAATGTAAATGAGTGATGCTCATTAGAGATGAGAAGACTCATCCTGCCATTTTTCTAATCTTTATGTACTTCAGGAGTCCGATCATAGGTCCACCTGTCCTCCAAACCAAAAATTGCTGTCATCTTCAATTTTTTGCATTTTGTAAACAGAATCTTTATTTTTAATTATAAACACACAGTTCCAGCTGGAACTGGAGATCAACAAATAAACCTATATATTGTGATATATGGTAAAGCAAATTACATGGGATGTAAGCTATCCCTAGCAAATAGATTGGTCATTGTTAATTTTTTGTTATTAAAAAAACAGGAATCAAACTATAATGGAAATAGCTCCTTAAACTCTGATACATAAGTTCTAAATAAATTTTCTGAAACAAAATCTTATTTTGTTTTTTTTAAATCTTATTATCCAAAATAATAAAAATCCATATATTGAAAGGCCCAGATACCAAAAAATCCAACAGTCCATTGGAAGATAAAAGATAGAAAGAAAAATCTGCTATATTGATATGCTAAGCATTCTATATGTGGCTTGCTAGTGTAAATATGACTTGGTTCTTATAAAATTAAAAAATTTAAGTTATTCTTCACTGATAGATGTCAAAATAACCATTGACCATTTGACTCAGAAGACTAGTTCTAGGGCCATGTTTTACATCTCACTCATTATCAAGTTAATTCACTTATTATCCCACTAATTAAAATAAATGGGACCTGACTCAAATGGGAGTTAGACTAGGCCTTAATATAAGTAGTTCCACTAAAAACAATAAAACTATATGCACAAGGAGAGAAGAAAATGACCTTTCGTAGCAGGTAATAACTCTCATCCTAGGGCCTGTTTATGTACGTTACTAAACCATCACCAATTTTAGCTCAGGCATTGCGATGATGAGAACCTGTGTATTGAATAGCAGGCTGGGAGTGAGGCATAGCTATGTGGGAAAGCATACACAGTAGATGCACTAGTTGCATTAATCACAGATCTTTATCAACACTAAAAATGCAAGGCACTAATGCATTAAAGAATGTATTACAACTTTATGTAACAAGTTATTGGTGTCCATCTACTAATTATAGCCACCACTCTTGAGGGATCAGGTGCTTTCTGTACTTCAGTTTGATACTTTGTTAGCATCTTGTGGGTGGTGCCCAAGCCACTAAAGAGAGGAAGTGGCTTGAGTTTGCATTTCAAGTCACTACTTACTTGGTAGTGTTCAACAAGGAGGATATATAAAAATGTGTTGGTACTCCCTACCCATGTGTACCAACACAGTGACATCATCACGCTTGCATGCAGCTGTGAAAGCTATCTCATATTCACTAGATAGGAAGAGGGAAGTGTCAGGTGATAAAGTGCTTCTGAAAATGCTAGAAAGTGGTAGGTGAGGAAAGCTGTTGTGTTATTTCACTGAACATTGTTTTGAAGAGGACTGTAGTGGTAAGAAGGGGCTTTGTAACATCACCTTGTCCCCACTCTACTTTACAAGATTTTTGATGATGCTTCAATTTGCCACCTGATATAGAGGAATTCTTAGTCTAGCTACATTTCCCTCTTCCCTGACATCTCAGGGGAGAGGTATTGGAAGGCTTTCCCATGAACACCTCCTCTCATCTTTCTGAGAAAGTCCTGACGGTAATAGTCACTCAAGCTTGGAAGCTGAATTCCTCAGAACACCTTCTGGAGACATTTGTTTACCAAGAGCATAAGTTTCTATAAAAATCAAGGAACAATTAGATCCATCTAGATGCAAGGCTTCTCTGAACATACAGAACTCAAATAGCCAATGCTGTCTGCTTAACACGGGATAAAAACAGACTTTCAATTTCAAATATGTGTAGGGGGGTAGAACAGGGTTGCCAGCTCTGTTGGAATCTACTCCAGAAGGTTTCTGGAATGCCAACATGCCCACGACACACAATGCCAACATGCCCATGTGCTTGCATATATTAGTTACAGATTAGAGTGCATAGACTTCGCATCAGGAAGGCAAATGCACACTATTATTGCATTTTAAAAGCCCACTGGGCTGTTGTATAGATCAGATTCAACATCACTTCTCGCCCTCTTGAAGGCTCGGATCGAAAACATTTATTTTAATGAATGCCCTATCATTTATCTCCCAGGTGACTCTCAGCAGTCTCCTGGAGATTTATATAACTCCTGGAGGCTCCAGGGCATTCATGAAGGGTTGGCACTCTAGGGTAGAAAGGGCACACATTGTAAGGAGCAAGACCCAGAATGGCAGTAAGAATCTTACCCTGGGGCAACAGAGATGCATGGAGGAAGGCATGATGATAGAGTCCTGGGGATCACCCCAAAGTGTGGGGTGGAAATATCAGGTGTGTCTAAAAACTTAGGGAGGAAATATCTATTTATTTTATTTGGAGTAGCTACATTTGGGTTCCGTGATGATTTTAGCTGATTTCTTACTCATGGCAAGTGCTGATTTTAGGCAAGACCCCTCTGAAGTCAGTAGTTACTTTTGTTTCTAAGAGTGGCTAGATACAAGGTCTCAGTGGCTCCTGGCTAAATAACAATATTGGAGTGGGCCCTTAATTTAGTCCACAAAGTTTTGAACAACTAGAGAAATTCATACTCATAGATGTTACTTGTCACCAACTTCCAATACCAGGTTTTCTTTTAAAACATTGCTTCTGGTTTGATTGCCAATGCACTGGAAACCCTACTGTAGGAACACCTCCACAGTACAATGGTGCTTTTTGATGGTTATGAATTGTGCCCTGATGTTACCCAAGTGCTTTAGGACATAAATTACCATCATCCTCAAAATACCAGTTTGTAATCCTGTCTGCTTACAAGCCCATGGATAAGCCTTCCATGACAGCAGTGCATACTTTGCTTGAAAGGTTTGCTTGGCCTTAGATGCCATTGGCACGGCAGATGATGTAACACAAGTAACACAACCTGTGACTTTCTGAATATTTCTGATAGCTAGAAATGGCTTTGGGTTCTTTTTAGCATAGCTTCTACTCATTTCACATATGCACTCATTTACTGGGATTTCCAAGGGCAAACCAAGATCAGATGTATAACACAAGTAGTACTCACAGTAAGAGACTAGCTGACATTCAACTTGCTGTCTCAATGTAATGCTGTTGTCCATATCAGTTGGGTTGAAACAGTTGTTTGGAGTGGATTTTAGGGTTAGTTTGATAGCATCAAAATAGAGTTAGATGTTAGCATATTTGTCTCTTACTTTTCTTAAAGGAACCCCTGTGAGGTAAATAGAATTGGCAAATTCATAATTTTGTTTTAAAGATGTTATTCTGGCCTTGTGCCTGATTTTAGATCCCACTATGTTTCCATGGATGTTATTCTAATCAAATAAAACCTCAAAGGTAAGTTCCTCTTTGCCCATTGACTAATGAAGGCACAAAATAGAATTTACAGCGATTTTTAATCAGAGTCGAATCAAGCTAATTTGGTCCGTCTCCCTCCTCTTTTCCCCCTCCCCAATGAAAAACATTTAGTTTCATGCCCACAGTCTTCTCTATGATCTTTTCCTCCGTACACTTAACCCTGCTCAGAACTCTAATAAAATGTAAGTGGTGGAAATTCAGATTCTCAACAGAAAGGCAGAATAATTACTGCTTTGTGTTTGCATATGTGTGTGCGTGTGTGTGCATGTGCACAAGTGTGTGTGTGTGAGAGAGAGAGGGGTTGGGTGGAACAGGAGAGGAGTTAGGAGGATTTGTGGTATGCCCTAGACATGTCAAATCAGAACGTGTTCTTATTTCTTTGGAACCTCGCAGAATGCCAGCACGCTGCATCACATCATTCACTATCTGGCTCCTAATCTTGTAACTGGGACTATTTAAATGCATTTTTGCACCTTTATAGAACCCCACTGGAACTATAGATTGTGTCTCCATATGAGTTTGTGCATTGCCTAGCCAACCCATCTTACCAAGATCTGAAAAAAACAAACAAACAAAAATGTTAATAACTGCACTCACCCCCGCAATGGCCTCTGAAACCTAGGGCTATTGAAATATTTTAACAGTACTTGAGGTAGCAATATTCATCAAGCTGGAAGCCTGTAGAGTTCTGAAGTACCATGTGTAGCTTGGCCCATAAACTTTCTTGAAAATATAGCTTAACCTTACAGCTATTGCCCACAAGACAAATCTAAGGCAGATTGAGGTAAAGGGTTTTAATCTGCTCCCAAGCAAGTTTGAGATAAAACTCTCATTGGCTTGAATAAGAAGCAGTCTTGGCTAGTGGATAGAGCAATGCATACAAAAGGTAAGGAGTCTGTTCCTGGCATTCTCGCAAGTTTTCTGAGTGATGTTGGGCAAGTCGTCTTGCCCTTCTGTGCCTCCTGGAGGAAAATTAGACAGTATAAAGCTGGCCATTTTTGTGTCAGTTTCCTTCCTGAGCGCTGCAGATGACTGGCTGAAGCCCTAAAACATAAAATTTGTGGATAAGCACTGTTTTAATGGAGAACTGCATGTTATGAGCATGTTGGAGGTTGCACGGACAGTCTGTTCTCTCTGGGGCCTCAAAGGAAGAAGGAGAAGCCAGGGGGCTCTCAGATTCACATATTCCAAAGCTACAGGGGATTGTCTGTGTGTATTTTGATCACAGAATTTCTCCCAGAAACATATCTTTGAAACAGACACTTATTTTCACTTTAAAGACTCCAAGCAAAGATATGTGCACTTAGGAGATCAGCTCTTAAGCAGCTCATTCAAAGTTGTGGAGGGAGAGGGAGATTTTCAGAGGCACAAAGAGGCCCACATCTTTGTACTGAAAGTCAAATCTTGGTGTTGTTGAGTGCCTGCCTACATAGCTGTCCAAAGCAGGGTGATCGCAATTGCATTACTCCCAGGGCAACTCTTAGTTGTACTACACTCTTTTTTTCATAAGACCACATTTCATTTTGAAGTAGACAGAGCCATTAAGTTGTTTAACATAAGTATTCCAATATTTGCTCTATGTGATTTGTTACGTAAAACTCATAGCCAATTAAAGTGTGCAGCTTGCTTTGCAGGTTTCATTATTTCTATAATTCCTATAACATTTGCCAGTTTGCCACTTGGTGATGCTCTGTGTTTTGGACACATTATTATTTTTCAGAGTGGTATATCTCACATGCACCCAGCAGATGGCATTGTCTTTGCAGTTACAGCATTTCCTGTACTGAAAGGCAGACAGGAAGGTTGGTATTTTATTTCTATTTTTTTCATATTTATGGAAATTGCTGAATGTAAAATCAAACAAGCTGAAGCAAGTTGGTCAAGAAAGTGACAAAATAAGATTGAACTTTTTCTTCACTCTGGAAGTTACTGATGACCTTTTGTGCTTTTAAATTTCAGTTTAATGATAGGATAAGTTATGCAAGATCAAGCAAGGCAAACAGATGATTTTGATATTTAGGATGATACAATGTCACAATGGGTCATTATAGTGAGTAAATGAATATCTTTTATTGCTTTCAAATTAGAACTAAAATATAAAAATAACCAATAAAAATTAGCATTAGCTTTGTTTTAGCTTTATTTAGGAGCAGAGGGTCCATCTGACAAGGAAAAGGCAAGCAAGTAGTCTGCTAGCCATTCTATTATACTTGTCTTAGCTATTTCTGACACTTTGACCTTCTCTTTCTCCTAAGTGGAATGCATAATACAGTGAAATGACAGCACTGCTCAAAAGAGAGCAGTGAAACAAAACACTCCTGGCTCACGCTGTTGAGTCAATCTGTCCTAAAAGGAGGGGAAGTTGTAGCTATCTTTTTACAAGAAAAGATATGCTTCCTCCCGTCTTCCCCACCCCACTGAATAAGCTTGACTATTTTGCAGATCGACTGCTTTGCAATCGTTATTTACCATGTCAGCTCCATTCCTGAGCTGCCCACACGTGGTCCTTTCCATCAAACACAATACTGTGTTCCCCCTGCATATGCAGGGGGTGGACTCAGAAATCCTTTCAGTCTACAGTATCCACAATCCTGCCCCATTTATCAGGAGCACTTAGTATCCAGCCACCCATAGCATTTTTCAAGGAGTCTTTGGCTGTCTGACTCCCACCAAAATGAGGGGGTGTGTTGTAATTATAATGAAGCAATAGCTTTAGTGTTTTTCTGTCACAATGCCATTGACTGAGCGGCCAGTTTACACTGTGTGTGCATTTTCATTATACATTCTGTATAGCGCCAGGTCTTTAGTTAGTATACATCTGTAGACCTACATCCACGAAGTTACAACAGTTACCAACAGCTGGTCCTCTAAAAGCAGAGATGACCCACTGTATTTTAGGGTTCATCTTATAACTTTTTAGGCTTTTGAGTCTTAACTGAATGTTCCCAGTATAATTATTCCAGTAGACACAGGACTGCATTTGGGCTATCGTTCAGGGGCAGGGAAATGATTCCATTTTATTCACAAGAGGCAGAAGGGGGACACTGAAGCCAAAATCCTTTTCTTGGAGCCTGTGAATAGCTTCCCCAAAATTCAGGGAACAGTTATAGCAACAAACTGCATCCTGGAGGCTTCTAGAATCTGATCTGTCACATGGTGCTATGTACTGCTTTCTGGAAAGTTTATTTTTGTCTTTTAATTTAATTGATTGTTGTATCCAGAGAAGCCAGGCCTCAAAAGAACTTCTTGGTTCTTCTCCCCAGCAACAGCACAGCAAGAAGACAATTGTCAGTACATTGCAATTATACACAGGGTGTGAAGTAGTTAAAATAAACCTAATAGCCTAAAAGTGATTCCTTCTCTCTCCCCCCAACACCCATCTATTCTGATCCTAGACTACTGTTTCTCCTATTTTTCATTCCTACCTAGTAATTGCATTCTTTCATGCTCTCTTTGACTAGGGACAGAAATTACACATAAACCAGTATAAGTGACTGGAAACTGGTTTGGATTGGTAACACAACAGAAATTCAGTGCACATAAACCGCTTTCAGAATGGCTAAATCATTTCTAAGCTAAACTTGGTTGGATGTAGTCAGACTTAACTGATTTAGGTTAAATCAGTTTATTGAATTTCTGTCCCAGATCCCCACCACATTAAAGTTAATTCACGATCCCCCAGCATCCCAGGATTTTATAAATTGTAAGGGGCTGGAAGGGACCTTGCAAGATTATCGGGTCCAGCCCCCCTGCACTGGGCAGGAAAGACAACTGGGGTTGGGTGACCCCAGTGAGGTGACCATCCAGTCTCCTCTAGAAGATCTCTGGGGTAGGTGATTACACCACATCTGAGGTGGGTTTATTCCACAGTCTGGACACCCTGACTGTGAAGAAGTTTGTCCTAGAGTTAAGCCTAAAATGGCCTTCCAGGAGTTTGTGGCCATTATTCCTGGTTTTCCCCAAAGGTGCCCTGGTGAACAGTTGTTTGCAAAGCCCTTGATGTACTCCCTTTGTTGCCGCCGGGACATGACTAGCTGTTCTTGGGCCGCTCTTCGCCTTGGGATTGGTGTTGCCCCTTGCTGGCGTTCCCGCCGTTGGCCGAGCGGATGTTCTCTGCCCGACTCCTTGACCTTGTTCCCGCCTGCCACGACTTGATGTTACCAGTGTTTGGGGTCAGTCGTCGTCCATGCCCATGGCCCAGGGTTCTCCGGTGGTCACTCTCGGGGCTCCACCACCCCTACACCCCGGCCTCACGCCTCCTTACGGTGTTGCCAAGCTGTTAGTCATCTTGCTCTTGGATTATTACTAAAATTGGAGTGCCGGCTTCCCTCACTGCAACCAAGACTATGCCTACTACCGGTCTAATGCCCCCTGGTCTCCCCTAGAACTCAGGGAAAAGACAAGCCTAACACAAAACACGAAAAAAAGGCTCAACACAAACTGGGCGTATCACCCCTATAATTGCCCCCCCCCACACCTTACAGTAGCCCCGTCTGCTTTATGCCTAGGCATTCAATCTTTGCCCATTCCCCGGCACCTCACAGTCCAGTGGCAGCATGTCCTCCGGAGGCACCTCTCTCTGGGTTTCCCTATAGGCACTCCTTCTCTGGCTGCCTTCATCTGGGATATCCTCTGTGGTAACACAGGGGCGATTCTGGGTCTCCCTACCAGTCGCCTCTGCAACGATGCTCCCGCGGCATCCCTGTCTCTTCTCACCCCCGTCTGGGATGTTTCTCCCCTCGTGCTCTGCTGCTCTTGCCTGTCCAAGGGGCAAGGGCGTTGGAAGCAGCGTCTCTCCCTTTTCCCCTGCTCCTGTGGCGTGTGCCGCCATTTTTATTCATGCCGGCTGGCACTCTGCGCTTGTGTCACTGGCTGGCTGCAGCTGAATAAACAAGTAGCTGATGAGCTGCGCGGGTTTCACCTCCTGTTCTCCATTCCCCAGCTCAGGAGTTGCTGGTAAGTACCTTTGCATCCCAGGACACCCTTGATGTAGCAATAAGTTGCTACCAAGTCCCCTCTCAGAAGTGGTGATGCATAGGGGTAGCATGTGGGTGCACGTGCACCTCACGAGAGTGCCGGTGCACCCCCTGTCAGGCCATACTCCCCATTTAGCTGGTGGCAGGGAGGCAGGTGGGAGCACCAGTGCCACCCCTGCAATCCCCCACTGCGAGTGGCCATGGGGCTTCTGGAAGTGGTGTGGCGGCTTTCACAGTGAATGAGATCAGGCGTGGGGAACCCCCTGGTTAGTGTGATTGGCCCCCTTTGGGACACGTGCCCCCCCCGATTCAAGAGGCATCCGTCACCCCTGCCTCCCAGCCTTTTCTTCTTTAGGCTGAAGAGGCCCAAGTCCCTCAGCCTTTTTCTTGTATGGCGTGCCTTGCAAGTCTCTGATCATATGGGTGGCTTTCCTCTGGACTCTGTCTAGCTTGTCTACATCCTTGTTATAGTGTGGTGCCCAGAACTGGATGCAGTACTCCACCTGTATTCTCACCAATGCTGAGTAAAGCAGATGAAGCACTTCCTTGGTTTTGCTTGGGATGCATCGTTTGATGCATGCCAGAGTATTATAGTAACAAACTGCATTTGCCCTGCTGGCTACAGCATTGCACTGATAGCTCATGTTCATACTATGGCCTATTATTATCCCTAGGTTCCTTTCATTCATGGTGCTAGTCAGTTTGGCATCAATGAGCCAGTAATAATGGAGCACTTTACACTTCTCAATGTTGAGCTTCATCTGGTTCCGATCTGCCCAACTTGCCAACCTGTCTAGGTCTGTCTGTATCTGCAACCTATTTTCAAATGTGACCACGCTCCCTGATAACTTGGTGTCATCTGCGAACTTGGCCAGTGTGATCTTTACTCCCACATCCAAATCACTGATAAATATGTTGAAAAGCATTGGACCAAGCACAGACCCCTGAGGGACACCATTGGCCACTTCTCACCAGGACGACACAAATCTGTTCATTAGAACTCTCTGGGTCCTACCCCGCAGCCAGTTTCCTACCCACCTAGCTGTCAAGCAGTTAAGCCAGCCATCCTCCAATTTTCCCTTGAGAATGTCATGGGATACCAGATCAAAGGTCTTTTGGAAGTCTAGGTATACAATGTTGTCCTCCTTTCTCTTATCCAGGTGGCGAGTTACCTGGCTGTAGAACGTGATGAGATTGGTAAGACAAGGGCTGCCCATGATGAAGCCATGCTGGCTGTCATTCAGAATCCTACCTTCTGCAATCACATCACACATAGACTCCTTGATGATTTTTTCCAGGATTTTCCCTTGGATAGAAGTTAGGCTAATTGGCCTATAGTCGCCTGGGTCCTCTCTCCTCCCCTTCTTGAGAGCACAACATCGGCCCTCCTCTAGTCTTCAGGGATGTCCCCCAAGTGCCACAAGTTTTGGAAGAGTTTCACCAGAGGTCTCAGGATGACTTCAGCCAACTCCTTTAGCACTCTGAGGTGAAGTTCATTAGGTCCTGCTGACATATAAATATCTAACTTTTCTAACTGATCATGCACCAGCTCAGTGTCAATGGTAGGAAGGCAGTCATTCCCACCATGCCCCTTCTGAACCTTATCTGATAGCATGATTTTCCCCTTAGTCTGGTAAAATACTGAAGCAAAGTAGTCATTCAGGAGTGCAGTTTTCTCCTGAGTGTTGGTAACCATCTGTCCTGAGTTGTTAAGCAGTGGCCCCATGCTTCTGTTTGTTTTCTTCCTGTTCCCTACATACCCAAAGAAGGACTTCTTATTGTCCTTGATTCTCATTGTTAGCTTAAATTCAGCTGCCACTTTAGCCTTTCTAATCTTCTTCCTACAAGTGTAGGTCATTGTATAGGTCTCCTTGAGGACTGCCCCAAGCTTCCACTGTCTGTATGCCTCTTTCTTCTTTTTCAAGAGGACCACAATATCCCTATTAAGCCAGGAGGGCTTACCAGCCCTTTTGCTACCTTTCCTCTGCACGGAAATGGTTTTCTTTTGTGCTTTGGGGATCGTGTCCTTGAGGCATGACCACCATTCATGCACTCCTTTCACTGTCAGTCCCTGGTCCCACAGCACTTCCCCTGCTATTGCCCTGAGCCTGTTGAAATTCACTTTTTTCAAGCCCAAAACTTCAACCCTGCTAGCTGATTTGCCTGCCTTGTGACGGACAGTGAACATGATGATCTCATGGTTGCTGTTGCCCAGGCTATCCTCTATATTCAGGTTGCTCACCAGATTGTCTCCTTTGTCCAAGACCAAGTCTAGGAGAGAGTTACCTCTGGTTAGCCCATGCACTTCCTGCTTTGCACCTCCCCCACAACACCCCCTCTCACAGTGTGTGAAACTAGCCTTGGCCCAAGCTGTCTCCTCCAGCCCAGCAGGGAGGAATGCTCTAGCTCCCCTTGCCTTCTGGCCTGGCCCACTGCAGGCATGTCACTGCATTTCCAGAATCAAAAGTGAATGTCTGTTCACTTGTTTATCAGTTCAATCTACGCAGTTTAAACTAACCTTTTGAAGATTGAATTGATTCAGCCTCAGGCTGACTGCCTGTACTCAGACTTTTTGTCTCTTTTGAGAAGCATGGCAGAGGGATTCACCTGCAACTGTGTTATAGCCCCATTGACTTCAACAGTGATTTATGGAGGTCTGCCCTCCTGGATCTTCTGAGATCATAGAATCTATGAGATCAGAATCAATGAAGTCATAGAATCTATCATAAAATTCTATGAAGTCTTAGACTCTATTCTATGTTGAGGTCATAGAATCATAGAAAAATAGGGTTGGAAGGGACCTCAGGAGGCCATCTAGTCCTGCTCAAAGCAGGACCATGACCACCTATATCATCCCATCCAAAGCTTTGTCTAGCCAGGCTTTAAATTCTCTAAGGATGTAGCATTCACAACCTCTCTGAATAAGCTGTTTCAGTGCTTTACTACCTTTCTAGTGAGAGTTTTTCCTAGTATATAATCTAAACTTCCCTCACTGTAACTTGAGACCATTGCTCCTTGTTCTGCCATCAACCACCACTAAGAATGATGGCTTCAACCTCCTTGGGTCCACCCTTCAGGTAGTTGAAAGCTGCTTTTAAAGTCCATCTGCTTTCTCTTCTCTAGACTAAATATGCCCAGTTCCCTCAGCCTCTCCTCAGACGACATGTGTCCCAAGCCCCTAAACATTTTCGTTGCCCGCTGGATTCTCTCCAATTTGTCCACATTCTTTCTGTAGTGGGCATAGGCTCTGTCTTCGGTTTTTGCTGTTGGGTGCCTTTGTAGGGGGGTATTCGTGCACTGAGTCCTGTGCATACCCAGATAAGGGAGGTATCCAGGTTGTAGCTGTACTGTTCTAGAGGAAAAAGCAGTCAAGACTCATAGTAGAGGTGATATTTTCTATTAGACCAACAAGATTTTTGCAAAAAAAATTTCTTTAATTGCAAGCTTTCAGGCACAAACACCCTTCATAAAGTTGCAAGCTTTCAGGCACAAACACCCTTCATAAAGCATCAGAGAAAAGACTGTAAACATTCTCCTGGGTAGAAATGCAAGTTCATATTTTATAGGCTTTCACAGAGGAGTCAATAGATAGAAAATTCCTCTGGGCATACAGTTCATAGCTGGTATGGAGTCCTTCATGTCTATGTGAGGTTCTGTGATGATGCAAATTACCTTGAAACAAAGGCAGGGGTGGTGTCTCAGGTTTCAGGTGGCCACAGTTGCCTTCTGCTTTTTTAAATGAAATCTTCATATTTTCCAAAGCAGATTCGAAGAAGATTTGTACTAGAGATAATGATATCATTTCTACTACAAGTTCAGGAAAGGCAGTGCATTTCTTCAACCCAGCTTGTCCGACGTGACTCATGGATGCTGAGCACCCGCTAATTTATTTCAGTGGGTTATTGAGACCTGGAGCACCCATGGAGTAGGGGCTCCAAAACTGGCATTTCCCTTGAACTGCTGGCACACCCCTACTAATGCAGCCTAGTGTGCCATTAGCCCTCTTCACAAGGACACACTGTTGGCTTATATTCAGCTTATTGTTCACTATAAGCCCCAGATCCTCAGTACCTGGCAGAACTAAGCCTATAAAATGCAAGAAACTGATCTGAAAATGAGTTCCACATAGTCAAACTGCACTGAAAGAGTTATGGTGAAGATTTATGGCTATGTGTAGTTTATTGTAGAAGCAAGCCTAAATTGTCATCACGTGGGAGTGCAGACTTCTGGTTGCTATACAATATGTAAATTCCCACTAACTCGTTACAGTTACAATAGCATTGATGTGGTATGTTCTTTCAATTACACATTCAGACTTGTTAATTTAGTTCAGCCTTTATATATCTCTTTTTCCAAATTAACAACAGATTAACTTCTATTTTGTGCTATTGGCAGATGAAATTAGATTATACAAGTCAAATGATAAATGTAACCAAGGGCTTTTTGAACAACTAATAAGTGTAGTTTATCAACAAATGTAAATAACTTGTAGAGTTCATTTATTTGAACTTAATCAGTTTAATTTTATGCAATTAAAATTCCAGATAATATGAGTTTGTGTGTATGTATATAAACTCATATTCTCTAGAATTAGAGGAATGTGTGAGTGTAATGCACACCCATATGTATGCATATAATTCCAGAGATTATAATATAAAAGTAATGTAAAAATTAGCAAAATAAAGCCATTAACATCATTAAAATTTAGTTTCCTTCACTTTCATGTTAAAGGCTTTTTCCATGTAAAGCATTTTTGTGACAATTTTGCAAGATTGCATCTTGCTGCAACCAAAATGTTGAAGAAGCTGTGCTAGACAATCTAAAAAGGGTACTGCACCTTCTACAAAGTGCCAGTATAAGGTTTGGCTCAGACACAGTCACTTTCCACTGAAGTTGCAGGATTTTGTTGTCCTGGACAAGTGAGGTTTCCAGCCCTGGAAAGAGGAAGGAAAAAAGGGAAGAAATTCTGAGTTGGGCCTTTAGCATAACTGAATTTTAACACAAGTGAGGGGGTGAGGGGTAACTAACACAGCAGCATCAAGCACCACCTTTGTGGGGAAGGTGCAAAAATACCCACTGTCACAGCAGCAGCTGAACATGCTCCTGTGATCAGTACCGTAGCATCTGGCACTGCCCCCTGCATCATGGGTCCAGAACTGACCTGCTACACCTCTGAGTTGGGCCCTAAACTGGGAGCTTAACCCTTCTTTTGAAGTGATGTACTTCCTCTCTTCCAGTTCACTAAAATTGACATTGAGGGCCCTTTGCTGCTTGTGAGATCAACAGCATCAATGAGCTTTTCATACTTGGACAGAAGCTTACTGGGTCAAGCTTACAAACCTATACAAGCTGATAGATCATCATGAACTGTTGTTATTATTATCAAATGTTTGTTTTGCGACAGTGAGTAGGGCCAGTCAGGTTGGGCCTCATTGTCCTAAGTAGTGCACAAATGTATAGTCCAAGAATTATCTCTATGGTTTTGTGATCTATGAGGTAAGAATGATGGATGAAGGAGTTAAACAAGTGAATTGAGGCTAGGGAGACAGAAGTAACCAGGGACAGCACCTTTTTCCTGATGGCATTGTAAACTCCTGGGGCCTAATTCTGTTCTCATTATCCTCTGTTTATATGTGCATAACTATTGATTGGAGTTGAACTTATGAGGATGAAGAGTCACACCCTGTAACAGGGCACTGGTATTGGACCCTGTTATGATCCATATTTTCCAGCCAGGCCAGAGCCAAACAAAACTTACCTCAAGCCTGAGCAATCATGCCACAGATGCCGGAGATGAATGGCCTACCCCTGGAAACTAGCCAAACCTGAAGTGGTCAGCCCACCTGCATACCACCACATGTGGCAATATACATATACTGCCACTGGGAGTCCTGTGGGAAGTTTAAGGGAGCAACTGGCCAGCAGGAGACTCCTTCACTCCCCAGAGAGGGGGAAGCACAGCGCCTCCAGGGAAAGGACGGTGCACTCTGTGCAGAGGCACAGAACAGAATGGGCTGCATCATGAACCTCAGACACTGGTCCAGGGGCAAAGGAAGCCAGGAGCAGAGTGAGAGTGGTGGATGGAATGCCGGGCAAGACACAATCTACTGGAGCAGAAGAAAATGGCAGCCACACAGGTCCCGGCGGTGATGGCGAGCAGGGAGAGGATAAGTCCCTCCATGAGGCAGGCTACCCTGGGGATTTTTGCAAAAAGGGCTAACTGAATTGTTAAGTTGGCAAACAAAAGGCTTAGATGTGGTGACCCTAAACTTGATTAATTGATGGGTGGAACTGGTGAGGGAGCTCCTCATGAAGTGACCTGTCTTAGATAAGTGAGTGGGGATAAACTGGTGCCTGACAAACTCATTAACTGATTAAATATAAAGCAAGGATTAATTGAGTGATTATAAACTCATTCATTCATGAACTATAAATATGGAGTGAGTGCTGATAAACATACTAATTAATGAAGTATAAATAAGAATTAACTGAGTGATGATGAACTCATTACTTGATGGAGTATAAATAAGAATTAATAGAATGATGCTAAACTCATCCATTAGTGTAGTATAAAAAGGGCCAATTAATTGGGCAAAAGAACAGTGAGAGACTGGCTAACAAGTGAATTATAAAATAATAAATTACTTGAATAGGTTGGCAAGGGTTGGGCTGCTAACTGACAACTCCTGCAGGCAAGTGACAGGAATGACTGAGCTGTAGCCTGACACCACACAGTGTGTTTACTGTGAGGACAAGATATCAACAGAAATCACAGGCCTAAGTTTGGGCAGGTGTGGTAAGGGTGGAGTGTAGGGGAGGTAGAGCCCTATGAAGAAAAATCTTGCCCTTAAATCCCACCACTGACTGTGATGAACATCTTACCTCCTTTCTTTTCTCTTTTTTAACTGCTTGAACATCAAGGCATGGCAGCTGAGTAACAAGGCAGATTCTGAAGCGGGAGAAAAAGTGAGCAAGCCAGATGTCCTACACAACCATAGTGTTTGGAGTGTATGACTTAATACTCTGAAATAATTAAATGCTTGTCCACTCTCTGGATGAGTTAATCCTGGTCTGGGTTTTTATAGAAGAAGAAGGTCTTTTAAGATGGAGAGGATCTAATCATAGATGAAGAATAAGTGTTTGGAGTTAGAATCATAGGACAACCAGGGACCTTCTGGCTCATTGAATCCTATCCCAAACATCGAACCCAAGCAGGCAGAGGAGATTCTGGTGGACAGAAGAAAGAATTTTGAAGTGTTTGTAGTCTTATTTGATGGAATGTGCCCCAACTGGTTAATTCAGCATGCAGTGTAAAAGTATTTCAGGTTCCTCACTGACACTGGGTTCTCACACATCTCTGAGTAATGCTTTCTGCCACCTCCATTTGTTCAGGGACTCGTTTCCATCCTGGTCATCTGGTCTTGTTTGATTGTGCTTTCATTATCTCTCAGCTGGACTACAGCATAAAACCCAGCCCTCAGGGGAAAGCCACAATACGAAAGAATTCTGCAGCACACCTCTTCAGCACATCAGCTAACACATCAACCTGCCTTCTGTGCTATGTGATGCCCTTATAATATTGAATTAAAATGAAAGTGACAGCCCACATCTTTAAAGCAATCAATGGACTGCACCCAGGATAGCTAAAAGATTAACTAGTTTTTCAGGATGAAGACAGTTTTCACTTCTCAGACACAATGGAACTTTCTACAGTTAAGCTAAAGCTCTTCTGTGCAGAAGATGGAGATTCCTTCAGAGCTGGCTTGAAAATGTAGAATGAGTTCTCCCAAAATCTAAAGAGTGTCACAAGTTTGATCATCTCCTGGTCTAAGTGCTAGGCACAGTTCCTTAACCCTTGCCTTCTCTAACATGAATAGATAACTACATGTATGTAGCAACATATATGCCAAAACAAACCCTCCACTACACAAACTTCTCCCCTGGGAAGAGGAGAGAAAACAAATGCATGACAGATATTAGCCATACTGCAGATTATTGACATATTATTGAGAGACAGAAGTTACATTTGTTGTGTGACTGGCCCCTTGAAATCTCTCTATAGCCGTGTCCGGACAGAAGTGCAAGGCTTCAGGGCACATTAAAAGTCCCCAGTCACATGACAAATGAACCCTCATTATATGAAGGTTCTGACAATGGTACTCTAAAATGGAGCACCTTCACTATACTTCTGTCTGCTCAGATGCCTGGGCTGATGCAGCCCAGCCCTGCTCTCAGTGCTGTCTACATGGTTGGGGGAGGGAAGGGAGCTCTGCTTGGGGTTTACCAGTTTGCTCTGGAGTAGGTGGGGGTGTATTAGAGCCCTCATCTCAGGAGGAGGCTCTGATTCACCCACCCCCATTCCAAGCTCCCTCCCTTCCCTTCTTGCCCCCTCTCATCATACAGACAATCCCAGAGCTGGGAGGTGGTGGAGCAAAGGGAGAGAATCTGCAGACATGCAGCTTCTCAGCTGAAATGGCTCCAAAGTGGAGCTCCAAGGTGAATGTCTGTTGGGTCAGGAGGGTTGTCTAATTCATGGCACATCTATTAGTCCCGTGGGACTTTCATCAGTCCCGTGGGATGCCCATGCCTGCTATGGGACAGGGAGATCCGGGTGATGGGGATCCCCTACCCTCCATAAATGCTGACCTCATGAAGGAACACCTTGAGAAGCTGGACACCTTCAAGTCAGCTGGCCCTGACAATCTGCACCTCAGGGTACTCAAGGAGCTGCCGAGCGTCATAGCCCAGCCCCTGGCACGGATCTTTGAAAACTCCTGGCGCTTTGGTGTAGTGCCCGAAGACTGGAAGAAGGCCAATGTGGTGCTGATCTTCAAGAAAGGGAGGAGAGTGGATCCGGCTAACTACAGGCCCATTAGCCTGACTTCTATCCTGGGGAAGATCTTAGAAAAGTTTATTAAGGAGGCCATCCTTGATGGACTGGCCCAGGCTAACATCCTAAGGGATAGCCAGCACGGGTTTGTTGCGGGTAGGTCTTGTTTGACCAATCTCATTTCCTTCTATGACCAGGTGACCTATCACCTGGACAAGGGAGAAGAGATTGATGTCATATATCTTGACTTCAGAAAAGCCTTTGATCTGGTATCCCATGATCACCTCTTGGCCAAACTGGCCAGTTGTGGCCTTGGCTCCACCATGATCCGCTGGCTGGGAAACTGGCTCCGTGGTCGGACCCAGAGGGTTGTAATTGATGGCAGTCACTCATCGTGGTGCCCTGTGACCAGTGGGGTCCCTCAAGGCTCTGTCCTTGGACCCATCCTGTTCAACATCTTCATTAATGATGTGGACATTGGAGTCAGGAGTGGACTGGCCAAGTTCGCCGATGACACCAAACTTTGGGGCAAAGCATCCATGCCAGAAGATAGGCGGGTGATCCAGGCTGACCTGGACAAGCTCAGCAAATGGGCGGATGAGAACCTGATGGTGTTTAACACGGAAAAATGCAAGGTTCTCCACCTTGGGAGGAAAAACCTGCAGCATCCTTATAGGCTGGGCAGTGCTACATTGGATAGCACTACAGAAGAAAGAGACTTGGGGGTCATCATTGACCACAAGATGAACATGAGCCTCCAATGCGATGCTGTGGCTAGTAAAGTGACCAAAATGCTGGCTTGCATCCATAGATGCTTCTCAAGTAAATCCCGGGACGTCATTCTCCCCTTGTACTCGGCCTTGGTGATGCCGCAGCTGGAGTACTGCGTCCAGTTTTGGGCTCCACAATTCAAAAAGGATGTGGAGAAACTTGAGAGAGTCCAGAGAAGAGCCACGCGCATGATCAGAGGTCAGGAAAACAGATCTTACAATGATAGGCTGAGAGCCATGGGACTCTTTAGCCTGGAAAAGCGTAGGCTCAGGGGTGACCACCAGGATCTGCGGGAACGTTTGTTCACCAGAGCGCCCCAAGGGATGACGAGGTCGAACGGTCACAAACTCCTGCAAGACTGTTTCAGGCTGGACACAAGGAAGAATTTCTTTACTGTCTGAGCCCCCAAGGTCTGGAACAGTCTGCCAGTGGAGGTGGTTCAAGCACCTACATTGAACACCTTCAAGAGTAAACTGGATGCTTATCTTGCTGGGATCCTATGAGCCCAGCTGACTTCCTGCCCTTTGGGCAGGGGGCTGGACTCGGTGATCTCCCGAGGTCCCTTCCAGCCCTAATGTCTATGAAATCTGTGAAATCTATTAGCACCCTGGGTAACCAATGTAAAGTAAAAAAATGTTTGCAGGGACTGATGGCTCTGGATATCTGCAAATATTTCTACTACTCCCACTAAGGCTCACCAGGATGTGCAGAATGTACAAATTACAGATTTGTACAGATTACACAATTAACTGACTGTTCTGTAGTTAGTAATCTTGCCTACTACCTTTCCCACAAATGAATCTGAAAGCCCCAGAAAGACCATACAGATTTTAGGGGCTTTCCCCTGGGTGTAGATCTTTGCAAAGTCATAGAAAATGCTGTGTTCATCTCTGGACTACATATGCCTCTGATGTGAAAGGTGCCTGAGTCCAGCTTCATACACTGTCCTACTGAAAGTAGATGCAGGATTATAACTTGCTGAGTTAGAATGTGACCAGGAGACTGGAATGAGCACTGCAGTTGATGAGAAAATGCCTTGGGGTCCCTAATGAAAACATGTCAGAACCTCAGATTTACATCTCACCCTGATTCTGCCCTGTTGGGATCAGCCATTCACAATTGGCCAACAATTGTACTCTAACTCATGATACAATGTGGCCAGAGCATAGCTCAGTGTAATGTAGCTGGGGAGACTATGTAATAGTATGCTATCTCAAATAATCAGCAGTAACTGAAGAACAGCACAGCTGATCTCATACCTCATGCCAAGGCTATTCAATTTTTGAGTGACTGGGGGCTGCAGCCTCTCTGGTCACATGTGGAGTGGGTCACAGGTGAGACTGCACAGGCATCTCCCCTCCCTGCTGCAGATACCCCCACCCCCACTGCACAATTCCAACATCCCCTCTACTGTGCCATGTAGTCCCCCTTTTACCATGTGGTGGGTGCTCCCCACCTGCACCATGCTGGTGCTTCCATACTGTTTGGGGTTCAGAAATCCACCCCCTCCCCCAGGACTCCTGGCCCTGAGCTCCCTCTGCCCCATGGGCTGCATTGCATTGCCCCTAGATTGCAGTGTCCTTGTGGATTGGCTTTGGCCCAAGGGCTGGCAATTGAACACCTCTACCTCACACCTTGCCGTAATGTTTACTTCCTAATTATGCTCATGGTTGCTATCTTCATTTGTTTTTCAAACTTGCATTTTTCTGTTTTATAAAATATTTCTCCACCAAAATAAAATGGCTTATGCTACATTGAGTCATCTGAAATGTGCTACATTCACATTGGAAACTGACATAACATATATCTTGTTTTTCTGGAGAGCAAATAGCTGTGTAGTGCCTCATGCTAACACAGTCTAACAATTTTATTTTGAGTGTGTTGTTTAGATTTGCACCAAGATTTATGTACCAGCAGATACTGAAGATGCTGTACTCTCACATGTTCTTGAGAGGTCCAGGTTCACAAAATGATAAATTTTAAGGCCCAAAAAGCATATGACTTCTGACTTCCTGAATAATACATAGAACTTTACCCACTAATTCCAACATCAGAACCATAATGTCTGATAGAGCGCGAGCATATCTTTTTGAAGGATGTGCATTCTTGAGTTAAGAACTTTAAGTGATGGAAAACATGTTACATCCGTTGGAAAGTAATTACCTCCACAATTAAATATATACATCCTACTTTTAGTTTGAAATGGTCTAGATAGAACTTTTCAGCCATTGAATTATTTTGCCTTTGTTTTGTATGTTAAAGAAAGCTCTGCTACAGCTGCTGTCTCTAATCCTGGAAGTGTTACAGGTTATGATCAAACTACCCTTTAATCTTTTCTTTGTTAGGCTAAATAGATTGAGCTGCTTAAGCATTCAGCTATAAAGAAAGTGTGAGAGACCCTGAATCCTAGTAACTCAATATCATTTCTGATGGGTGGGTACCAGAACTGGGGACAATAGTCCAGTAAATGTTCTGACTAATGTTGTTATCCTTACTTATATTCTTACTTATATTCCCCTGTTTAGATGTTTATTCAGACTGGCTGTTTTTAAAATGTCCTGTGAGCTTAGGGATCAGTCAGCCCAGTTCTCTTGATCAGACTGATAGTGTATTAATTTATGTTGTTCCACTTGATTCAGCATAATGCTGTGGAGGTCAAGCACTGAGCAATAAACCTAAGTAGAAGCACTCATTAATCACTTTGGTAATTCATTCCTAACAGTGCTTCAAGGGTCTGGTTCCATGATTACTCAGATTACTTTAGTGCATGATAGCTGATTGTTTTTTACTTTTTTGCTTTACTATGAGTAGCAAGATCAATAACTGATGAAAGATATTGAAAAACCTCAGGGCATTTGTAGTTTGGTTAATAACAGTTCTTGGAATGTGTACACTTGCCCTTTGCTCAAGTTGCTAAGACTGTTAGATATAGAAAAACAATACATGAATTGTATATTCAGGAAAGAGTTGATCAGGAAGAAACATTTAGTCCACCTAAGTCTTGTCCACACTAAGAAATGAACCCAGTTGGCAGGTTCTAATAGAAAGCTTTGGGATTGGAGCTTCTATAAAATTTACCATACTATGGTCTATAAATGTTAGGAGCCATAACAGTTGCCATCATTACCAAGCTAGTCAAACATCCAAGTATATGAGCTCTATAGGGACCCAGTCTAGATTATCTTTAAGGCTAAGTACAGACAGTCAAAAAGCCCAAGGCTGAATTGGTTCAGTCTTTGCAGGTTAGTCTAAGCTGCAGAGATTGAATCAATAAGCAAATAAACACATATTTCTTTTACTTTGGGAAATGTAGCCACATGCCTGCAGTGGCTCAAGCCAGCAGCCAGGCAGGTGCTAGGGCATGCTTGCCAACCACTGCCAAATGGGAGGGAAGAGAGAAAGCCCTCCAAGACTTTTCCTCACTCCCTGCTGGAGCAGAGCAGGTATGGCCAGGCCTCAGCCCATGCTCTGCCTTGGGTGAGAGGGGTGGGGAGAGTATTGGCATTGAATTCATAAAAGTTTGAAGAAGAATAGCTCTTTCTCTGAAAAACTATGAAATGAAGAACTATAAATACAGCATGGGCTGTGTGTTTGATTACTCTTCCTGCTGCCCCTAAAGTCTCTGGGATTTGCAGTCCAGAATCTGAGCTGCAGAACTCTGCTATGTGTAAAGTTCGGCAGAGCAGGGTTGCTCATCACTTCCTTTTCCTGCTTCCAAGTGCCTCTGAGATTTATAGTCCACAGTCACAGCCAGCAGGGCAGGGCAGCTCTGTACTCAGGGGAAGGTGAGTTTAACCCCCCCCCCGCCCCAGACCCCAGATGGGGTTTGCTTGGGGAGCAGGGGTGCAGTGAGCCAGCCCTCACTGCTCCAGCTAGGGAGCAGAGGAGTGCGGCCAGCCCAGCCCAGGGCTGAAAAGCATGCTGAGTGACTGATTTGACTTAAACTAGGAAGAGGTCTGGGACAGAAGTTTCATAAACTGGTTTGATGCACATGAGTTAAGTCTGATACTATATTCAATCAGGTTATCTTAAACCAGTTTTAGCCATTTTGAAACTGGTTTATGTGCACTGAAATTCTGTTCTGTTACATGTTTAAACCAGTTTCTGATGACTTAAAATGGTTTATGTGTAACTTCTGTCCCTAGCCTAAGTTAATATGAGTTAAAGGAGCCAGACCCTTGGTCCATATGAGTTCCAGTCTTGTTTCTGTTGAAATCAGTAAAAGTTTTGCTAGTTTGGAAGCAGGCTTAGATCTTAAGGTCTCTCAACAGCTGCAGAAAGGCCACTTGCCCATAAAATGAAACACATCCTGTTACGTATGTATGCTGCCATATGTTTAATACATATTTCATTTTAGTACCTTGCATGCAAACTAACTCTAGTATTTGTGTATATTTTATGGATCTCTTGGATATCTTAGCAGCTTATTGCTACAGAGGAAGGTCAGCCTTTAAAACAAAGACCTCAAGAAGCAATTTTATAAGCAATGGTAACAGGTGCTAACTCTCAACAGAGAATGCTAGGGTCAAAGTACTATATTTTTATGTTATTGCAAATTGATTGGCCTTTTAATTCCAGAGTGTAAAAATAGCAATACTATTTGGCAATTAGATTTTATTGTGTCTCTTATCTGATGCACTGTGCTCTTTATCTTCCTCCAGGTAGAAAAAAAATGCTTGAAGTTTTCCCTGACCTAATCTCTGACATACCTTTCTCCAGCCAGTGTCCATTTCAGCAGTTGTAGTGCCTGCTTTAATATCCTCAAATGAAAGACTAGATCCCTCTGTCATGATGGCCAAAGTGGTCCTTGAACGTAGCAAGAGTAACTTAGTAGCAAAATGCTACCACCTGTAACAGTCTTTACATTAGTATCATTTTCAAAATACCATAGCATTCTTCTGTGGTAAATGACTTGGAGTTAATGCTGTGAATATGACACGTAATTGTGTGTCACCCCACTCATTACAAAATAGCTCTTTTGTCTCTGTACAATTGCAGCAGCTTTTCTTCTGCTGGAGAGTGACGCTCATAAGGAGAAAGTCAAAACTAAAATCATTGTCCTAGATGCAGCAGCAGTTTCCAGTCTTTGGAAGATGAACAACTTCATTCAGGTTTTTTATGTCAAAGGGCAGCAATATGTAGCCCAGCTACTGCTTCACCTGAATTCTTCTTTAAAGGGTGCTGCAAGATAAACAACACGCAAAGGGCAGTATTTCCCTCCGATTGTACCCAGATGCATCTCAGTTGATTTCTAAATATTGTTTCTCATTTACCCGGCTGAAAATACAAAATGAAGTAGGCGCAAACCATTTGGAGCAGAAGTGCGAGAAACAATCCACTACTTTCACAAGTTGAGTATTCAGAGCCCACATCTGTTGTCTTTTCCCCCTGGCGTCTGCAAACTGCATGCAGGGTAAATTCTCTGTTTATGTCAATTAGCACAGTTTTTTGTGATGAAAATATCAAAATCTCAAGTCTGCTCCAGAGGAAAATTTGCCAGTTCAGAAAAGAAAGGTTTCTTTCTTTCCAGAAAAGAATGAAAAATGTCGCTCTGGCAAACTGAGAAAATCAAGGAGCCAAGCTGACAGTGACATAAATGAGGCTGTAAATTGCATGTTATTATGTTTCTGTAATTTACATGATAAGAACTGTAGGCTGTAGGAAGGGAGGCTTTGGGAGGAAAAATTCACTTTTCTGCAGCATGATTCTTTGCAGGAACAAAGGTACCTGGTACTGTCTTATTACATGCAGGTGCTTAACCCTTAGAGAGCTGAGCTTTCTTGCTTCAAAACAGTAGGGAAAAAAACCCTTATTGGGTCATGTAGTCTCTTTTTCTTCATCTGGGAATTGTTCCTGGTTTGGGGCTAGATTGTGACACAATTGCCTTCAGCTATCACATAATAAATCTGTTTTGTTAAAGTTAGTTCCAAAGAGCTGGAGCCTCAAAGTTCAAGCTGATCTCAAACTTCGGAGACTTAAAATTTTGTTTTAAGCCAACTTCTAGACGGTTGAAATGGGAATGGATATTAGGCCAATTAGTCCCTCTGCAGTGGATAGTATCAGTGAAAGCTGATATCTCAATAAACATGGGTTATCAGCTGCAAAAATAAGGACTGCATTTTTATACCATATCCATCTGTGCATCTAGTATAAGATTCAGAGGAGCAAAGCCAGCTCCTCATTTTTGGAAATGAACAACAGCACCATTAACATGTCTTGTTCTAAAGGCAGACTGAGGCAGTGCCATCCTTTGATGGGACAAGACATTCAGTGATGACCTTTATTATTCCCACCCAATGTAGGTGGACAGGTCAGGTCTGAGTGACTGGCCAGAAAGTTCAGTGAAACCAGCTCAAACCCAGTGAAGTACTATTTCCTCTCAGTGAAGTGCCAGTTTGAGGGAAGCACATGCACAAATTCATGGAGAATGATTGAATGGCTGTTTCTACCTGTGACGTTGCAGCTTCATGCCTGAATAACCAAATTACCTTAGGTATAGAGGGTTCACGTAAGCTCAGTTTGAATTTTGTTTTAAAAACCATTCACTTAACTAGGTATCCTGAAGCTACCTGCTGGAAATGTAGTCCACTCTCTATGGTGTCTGGGAATAATTCAAAAAAAAAAAGATTTGGTCCATTATTTTCTGAAAAGGCAATCTGTGGCAGCTCCCCACCACCGCTCCAGCTACTGGGGAAAAGAAGTGATAATTAAATACAATAAGAAAATGTTTGGAAGCATGAATGAAGCTATCAAATATTGCCTCCTATTCACTGCCCACCCCTAACATTGGGCTGCCAAAAGGTGACACAGCACTCCAAATCCACCTTTAGTCACATTGTGTTTGAACTGTTGTCACAATATCAAACTGCTAAAGCCTACTAATGTTGGGTCAACCAGACCTGCGACTATTTGTTGCTGTGTCTAGGGCTAGGTAGCCAGCATCACCTACATTTTCCCATCTGATTTTTATTCAGTATAACCAGTGCCAATAGCAATGGGAGTTTTCTTTGCTGCTGCAACTCTACTGGAAGGCACTATTTTTTACCCTCTTTTCCCTGCTTTGAACTTTTGTTTGGTGGGGGAGTGATAGAACTTACTTGTCAGGTCCTCCACCCCACTCAGAATAAACTGCTGTAGAAGGACAGACCGCTGGTTACTAGGGGTGTGCAAAATGGGCTGTATTCAATTTGGATTTGGTGTGAATTGGGGACAGTGATTTGATTCATTGATTCAGATCACTGCCCCTGATTTGATTTGGCCAAATCTGAATCTGAAGATCTGATGCTGATTCAGAGAATCAGTGATTCAGCCAGAGACACAACTTTAAATGTTTTTTCTACATACTTTGAGGTACCAGGTGTGGCTCGTGAACACTGCAATGATGGGATGGATGGAGCATCCCACAGGATCGTGGAGGGGGGCCTCCCGCATGCTCGGCGGTGAACCCGGAAGTAGATTGGAAGTACTTCTGGTCCACTTCTGGGTCTGCCAGGGACCACACTAGTTTATATATTGTATTATGTACTTTTTATGTACAGTTTTTAATGAAATTGACAGATATAACCACATGTTTTGATTGCACTAATTGCTTGCACAATACATGTTTGCAGTATGGTCAACTAGCTTTTAATTATAGATAGTTCTCAGTCAGATGCTTGTAGGTATGAGTTCAGGGACAGTCTGCAAGTAATAGACCAAATCGATGTGAACAGAAGTAAGCTAGTTCCAAAATGAGTTCAACTAATTTGATAACTCTTTATTGATAGCTTTGCTGAAAGCTTAAAGAGTTTACGTTTTCTGACTTGGACAGGGTTAGATCTCTAATGAAAGCTGTTGCCACTGACATGCTAAATGAATGAGTAACCTACAGACATGGGAAAATGAAGCCAACTTAATTGCACAAAACAATTCAGTGAACTAAACAAATCCTTAGCAAAACCACCGTTCTTAAATGTCAGTCCATTTGGGGGCATATATTCGGGATGTTCTTTTTTCCCTCCACATGAGCAGTATTTGAGTTACAAGCAGATAGTTGCTAGCAAGTAGCAGTACTTAAGGAGCTGTAAGAATCTCAATCCTCTCTCTGCTGTAGAAGTCATTTTTCAGAGAAGATTTACTGTGAATCTAAAAATTAGGGTGTTTTTGTATTGGAAGTCCTATTCTGTAGGACTTCTGTGGGGGACAGACTTGGACCTATAGTTCACCCTTTCTCTGGTACTAGTGGCCCAGCCATAATTTATTCTTCCTTTTTTAAAATAAAATGCAACTTGAAAGCTGAGGCAGCCTCTCCTGCTGGAATCTTCCCACTTCGTGGCTTTTGTTTGTGCTGCTTACCTCAAACTAAAGCATTTCAAGCTGAACTCTCTTCCCTGCAGGTGGTTGCTGATTTACATACCTCAGTGTATCATCTCTGTGAAGAAGCTCACTGGTGGATAAAATGAAGATGAGAAAAATGTGCAGCTACTGCTTCATTTGGATTAGGAAACAACAGGTATACCTCTGGCATTTGAGATTTTGGGAGGTGTTGGTACTGGCAAAGAGTATCTGCATGTGTTTCTGTCTAGCCAGCATCAGTAGTCTGTAGTCAGAGTTAGTTCGGAATCTGTGTTAAACAAGACAAGATAATAGGAGCTTGGGTCATCTGTACCTTGAGACCGCTTCTTCTTTTCAGCTGGGCTGTGATAATCTAACTACTTTAACACCTCCATTGAGTCCAGTGCTGTAAGGTGCCATTAACTGTTGACAAGGGCACCATCGTCCTGCTCTTTGTAATTTTTACAAACCTTCAAGGTTGCAGTCCTAAGATTTGGGGTGTTCTAAGGAAAGGGACTTTTGGCGCAGAGCTAGTTTGGGTGACATTTAAAACAGTTGGAGATTCCTACTTAGATTTTTTCTGATGGGGGAATTGTTGAGGAGCCAGGCTGAGTTTAGTTTTTAGTCTTGATGATCCTGGAAATGCTTTACTAGCTGAGAATGGCTCACACTGATTTTATCACTGTCTCTATTTAAGGCTAAATACAGACAGTTAAAAAGCCCAAGGCTGAATTGATTCAGCCTTTGCAGGCTAGTCTGAACTACAGAGATTAAACTGAAAAACAACTGGACAGATGTTCACTTTTGATTCAGGCAATTCAGCCATGTTCCTGCAGTCTGGCCAGAAGCCCCTGGCCAGAAGCCGAGGGGCACTAGAGCATGGCTCTCTGGCACAGCCAGCATGGGCTGTGTGTTCATTTCCTCTTCCTGCTGCTCCCAAGGTCTCTGGGCTTTGCAGAGATACAAAATACTTGTACAAAAAATAGTGTAAAATTTACCTTGGATTTCTGGGCAGTGCTCCAGTATCTCCCCGATTGGCCTTGGCTTATTTAAAGCATTATGCCTGGAAATACTTTTGACTATACATTTAAGATTTAGGAAGTGATATGTAATGAAACCAGATTTCTCAGGCAACAGAAAGTGGTTAAGTTGTACAGTGAATGAGGCCAGAATATGCAACAGGTCGATGCTGCTTTTTTATACCAAGGTGTCAAATACTGGATAAATTGATTGGAAAGAAATTTTCAGATATCCAGAAGCTGAAGTAGATGGCAAATGAAGCAGAGGTGTGAAGAACAGAAATACATTTTGGGTGGCTGTTTGCAGAGAGGTGATATAACTGTAATTGAATTCGGAAAAGAGGTGACCAAAGTAAATGAATGCACGTATAAACGATAAGCCAAGGATGAAACCTTTAAGGGAAGGAAATGTGAAGAGCTCCTGTGAGAGTGGAATATTTCACTGCCATTCACAAATCAGAAGCTGTTCCAAAAGGGCTCTGAGGTGAGGAGATTTCGCTTTGCTTGTGTGAAATAGCTCTGGTATTATCAGTCTGAGTTTCTCTTTTTCACTGTAAGTATCAAGGGACAGAAATGCACATTATGGGATATTAGCTTGTTGTCTCTTGGGTATTATTACCAATATCTGCTAATTTTATCCCATATCTGCTAATTTGATTCTAATTGTCATCAGGGGAAAAAAAATCTTTGGCAGCATTAGGAAATGAGCATATAAAATACATGGAAAAACAGACTCTTAGCAGCACATTGTTTCCATTATTAGAGCCCTGTTTATTCACCATGGTTGTAACTTCAGGCAGTAAATCTGGCAGTTTTCTGTACAGTTAGGTGCTGCATGCTGAGTTCATGGAAATGCTGAAGAGAATCAGCATATTTATACATGCCTTGAACTGCTGTGAAACCTTTCAGAGCATTTAAATGTATGACAAAATAAAATATATACATGTTGCAGTAAGAGTGACATCTCCACAGACCCTTATTGTTATTTTAAGGCCTTTGGTACAAACATTTTATTTGATATGTTTTACAGGGCCTATCTATAAATGTTTCTCTGACAGTAATGTTCAGAGAAGGAAAGATTTCAGCGTGGTTAATTAGTTTGCAAGCTGTGATGAAAGATGTGTTCTGATTGTCAGTGCTTGTTAAATGTCAAGTATCTCACCTTGGAATGATAAGTGTTATGTTTCTTTTATAAAGGCCAAGATTTTGCCTTTGCTTGTGTGAGATAATCGTAGCCACTCATGGCTGAGATGTGGGCCTGGAGCTGAGGCAACACATTTATTCTTCAGTTTATTGTCTTGTCTTATACCTGCCAATAAAAATGTGTGAGCATGAAGATAGTATGCCCATTAGCACTAGGTCTGCTCTAAAACATAAGGCCAGAATTTTCAAGCTCCTTCGGCTCCCAGAATTACCCCTTTGGTACCCAACTGTGCATTCAAGTGGAAGGTGTGTCTATCTGAGATGCATGACAGGCTTCTCTTATATGGCCTGTAACTGATTTGGGCACCCAACACAGGTTATCTTTTTGGACTTCTTCTCCCAGTTAAAATCATATGGAGTCACTTCCATCCCATTGGTGAGTCCTAATATATCTGTGGTGACTCCTGAAATTACCTAGCAGGAGATGTATTCAGGAGGTGATTTATAACTTTCTCTACTCTTGCTTTGAATCCTTTTCCTTTCATTTGGTCCTTGCTCTCCCTGCCTCCCTCACATGAATTTCTGGTTCTTGGCCCTGTGAATGGTTCCTTGCTACCTGATTCTTTTCTCCCTTTGCACTTGCTTTCCGTTCCCATAGTCATGATGCCCGGCATCTCCCTGTCTCCTATCTCTGTGGCCATACTCCCTGGTTGCCTGATCATGTTGTGGCTCTTCTGTTTTGGGTGGAGCATGCTGATTCAGCAGTGCTCTACATCCTGATTGCATAAGTATAAATGATAAGGCAATCTGCAAGATGAAAAATAGACCCTTACCCTCAGAGTCTCAGCTTCCTTATCTGTTAAACAGGGTGTGTCTGCACAAGAAGCTTAATGCACAGACTAACGCTACTGTGTATTAGCACATCACAGGGTAAGTGTGTTAATTTACTGAGCATTAGCATTAAAAGGCATGTGCTGGTTCTACTGCACAGTAGTGCCAGTTACTGCCCGTTGATTTAGTACCTGGTAATGCAGGTACTAAACTTGATGTGCAGTAATTATGGCACATTAATGGATGTGTAGAAGCACCCACTGAGTTGTAAATCCAGGTGAGTCATGAAGATTAATACTTACTGCTGTAAATGAAATGTGTCATATGTCATATAAGCGCTCAGTAGCATTGTTTTGGGGGTGAGATTGGCCTTAGTGTTTACCAACTCCCGCTGGAGCTCAGGCAGCGACTAGCACAGGGCAGTGGCTTGGAACCTTCTTTAGGCTGTGCAGCAGAATGGGGGCAGGTACTAGGACCTAGCCATTGCCTCCACTTTTCCTCCATAATGGCAAGGGGAGAGCTTCCACAGCGGGTGCTTGTCCCTCCAGCAGGTCCAGGAAAATGACTGCAGCTGAAGCTCCTTGTCACTGAATGCCATCAAAGCCCCATGTTGCAGCTGAATCCAATGGCTTTGTGAGCTGGATTTGGCCCATGGGTGGTATGTTGGTTGGTTGCTGACCCCTGAGATAACAGATTGATACAGTGGGCAGAAGAGGCACTGAAGGGAGGCTGCACAACAACAAGAGGCAGATAGTTTGCTGGAAATTTCACATTTTCTTCAGGTTAATACAATGGGCCCAATCCAATTCTATCCCTGAAGCTGCCACTGAAGTCGACTGAATTGTCTGCATGTACTTGAAAGCAGGATAGACCCCCAGCCTAAATCACATAAGTAAACCACAAAAGAGTGAGGCAGAGGTTTCAAAGCATTTAGTGTAATGCTGCCCAGTCCCATTTTGCTGCATTTAGTGGATATACCAAAGTGACTTAACTCTTAGGTAATAGCATTGGATTAGATTGTGCTTTTTGGCACAACCCTGAACAAAAAAATGGTACATAATGTGCATCACCCCAGGAATAGCTCACTAAGACTTGAATACACCCCTCTGAGTCACAAATCTTTCTAGGTCTTAGGGTGTAGTAATTTCTTGCTGCACTTATTTCAGCATTTGTAATGACCCACACTGTGCTGCTTCAGCAGCTGTTGCCAGGCAGAAAGCAAAGCCAAGGCTCCAACCATTCCCTCACCTGCTCCTAGAAGGCAGCAAAAAATGTATAGCTTTGCTTGCTCCCATGTGTTTGGATCTGCTATTTCAGCAGCCCATGACCAATGGTAGTGCTGGGGGACACTTTTGGGGGCAGTATTTTTAAAAAGTTAGAAGCCTAACACATTTGCAAGTGAGTTAGAAGCCTAAACCTGATGCCAAATGTTTAATTGGACTTCAGTGATACTCCTAGATTTGCTGACTTCTAAGGCTCCGCTTACTTTGGAACTTAGGAAAATGTTGCCCTTTTGCCGGATGCAGGGATTTCCTCCGTGTCACAGTTCAGCTCTAAATACATGGTTGTTTCCTGTAAGCTTTGGTGTAAGTCAGTAGTTCTCAACATTTTTAGACTCGGGGTACCATCTGGAAAATTCCAGCTCCTCGTTTTCATTCACTTTCTGACCATGGGAAAATAATACAGCAGTTCTTCTGTTGCAAAGAATTCAGAAAAACACGATGGGTCAGAATTTTTTTAACTATGGGTTTCCATTTGAAATCTCTTGGTTTATCTTCTGAATCATGTGTACATATTTGCATGCCTAACAGTGCTACTGTTGTGTAGCACCCCACAGTACCCTTACAAGGATATCATGGTACTCCCTGCTCCCATGGTTCAGAATCATACGTCTAAGTGCACAGTCCTGTTTTTATTTGACCAAGCCAGAACAACCTGCTACCTCTTGCTTACAACATAACCAACGCCAGGCTAGTGAAACTTCAGTCATTTCATATTTTCTTGTTTATGTTTTGTATCTCATTGGCATTTTATGCAACTCCTTCCCCCCTCTACTCCTACTCCATTGTTTTAGATGAATGGGCTGTAATAAAGCTAGCTAAGATAATAAAAAAAGACCATGGCACATGGAGGGGAATCACAAAGAGAATACTGGCCTCAGCAACTTGTCTGGATACAGCTGTCATAGGTATAGAGGTTCTGCCTCATCAAACAGATCCTGCTGCTGCTACTGCTGGCCAGCATTTTGTTGGGCACTTTACATAAGAATAGTTTGCTTTCTTACTGCCAACATGAAAGAAATAACCTAACCACATTGAGCTCCACTGAGTGAGCTAAGACTGGGAAGTGTGCAGCTAAGGGCCACTTTTCACAGACTGGTGGAGTGGAGGGTAGAGAATCGGGGATGTGCACTGAATCTACTGTGGAGAAAAAAAAAGGGAAGTTTTCTCCAGTAACTATATATGTCCCATTCAGACTGGCCTGTTGGCTAGCAAACGCATGCAATCAATCACCTGTTTTCAGGTAGCCTAGCTGCAGCTGTGCCACTGCCAATCCATCTTCAAAACAACCTTATGACAATTGCTTAACTGTAGGGATTACGTCTACTCTGGGGTACTTGGGTTCAGTTCCCTGAATCCATCACAAATGTCCTTTGTGACTCAGTCAAGTTACTTATCTGTTTGCCTCAGTTTCCCAGCTGTAAAATGGGGATAATAGCACATCCCTATCTCACAGCAGTATTGGGAGGATTAAGGATTGTGAGCCACTCAGGTACTGTGGTGATGGGGGCCATGTCAGTACTCAAGATAAATGTATGGAGGGGAGTGAGAGGAATCCAATAGAGAGAGATACCTAAAATGCACTTACAGCTTATTTTCTCCTACTGTAATCACCTCTCTTTCAGGGTATTTCTGGTCCCTTTCTGTAACCACAGAAGGACTTGGGTGGAGTGGCACTGGGGTAAAAATTCTGTGGTTCAAAGACTGATTAGGGAACACTGAGTTTGCAAGTCCAGCTCAGGGTTGTATTCTCCGTGTGCACTGCAGAAACAAGCTTCATGAAGTCTCTGTGTCCTTGGTCTGGTGATTCAGAGTTGGCAGTGGGCCCAACACAATG